>NC_135232.1:40460932-40760932 GCF_051348905.1 Ranitomeya variabilis | reverse complement strand
CTGATCCTGAGTTACATCCCGTATTATACCCCAGAGCTGCACTCACTATTCTGCTGGTGCAGTTACTGTGCACATACATTACATTACTGATCCTGAGTTACATCCTGTATTATACCCCAGAGCTGCACTCACTATTCTGCTGGTGCAGTCACTGTGTTCATACATTACATTACTGATCCTGTACACATCCTGAGTTACATCCTGTATTATACCCCAGAGCTGCACTCACTATTCTGCTGGTGGAGTCACTGTGTACATACATTACATTACTGATTCTGTACTAATCCTGAGTTACATATTGTATTTTAGCAACCCAACCCACTCCTTCATAGATGTTTCTGTGTGGAGACAGCCAGTGTCTAAGTCAGGGGTGGGGAACCTTTTTTATGCTAATGACCATTTGTATATTTATACCATCATCACCACAAACCGTACAAAAAAATCAGCTTAAAATTGATCCAGCTGTATTTTGTCAAGCAATTAACTAACCTTTGATGTGATGGCTGGAGCTGCTTCTCTTTGGTGATGTGATGTTAGGTGGTAATGATGATGTTGCTAGTCGTAGTTGATTTTCAGGTTGCGCTGGTATGGAGCGAGGTCAGTTCTTTGTGATATGTTTTCTTATGAACTCGCTGCAGTAAGTTGTTCTGAACACAGATTTATATTACACTGCAGGTCTCCTCACAGTGGGAAATTCATCACTGCTCAGGTTACATTTATAGAATGTATAATTCTATAATTCTATAATTCTATAAACCTCAAGCAGCTAGAGGTCTACAGCATATATAACATAGGAGACTCTGAGACTGCTGTATATACATCACATAGGAGATACTGAGACTGCTGTATGTACATCACATAGAAGACACCGAGACTGCTGTATATACATCACATAGGAGACACTGAGACTGCTGTATGTACATCACATAGGAGACACTGAGACTGCTGTATATACATCACATAGGAGACACTGAGACTGCTGTATATACATCACATAGGAGACCCTGAGACTGCTGTATGTACATCACACAGGAGACACTGGGATTCCTGTATATATACATCACAAAGGATACATCTAAAGTGGAGACTTTCAGGTTTAATAAGATGGATTGAACACAAATATCCTGTGAAAAGTTTAGGAATTGCAACCATTTTTCTATAAAGCCTCCTCATTTCAGAGGATCAAAAGTAATTGGACAAATTAACTGTAAATTAAATGTTCATTTTTAATGACGGCCTAAATCTGGAGGCCATGGATGTCGCCAAAAGCTGGGTTTCCTCCACTGTGAGGCTTTGTCGCCTTTACTGAAGTTGACTTCAGTTTTTGCTTGTTTTTGGTCCTTCTGCCTTAAGTTTTGTCTTCAGTCTGTGAAGTACAGCTTGAAGAAGCTGAGATCTGGTGATGACTCGGCCATTGCAGAATATTCCTCTTCTTTGCCTTCCCGTTATGTTTTGGGTCATTGTCCATCTGTTTGTGAAGCGCCGTCCAATCATTCTTGCTGCATTTGGTGGAATCAGAGCAGAAAGTATCGCCCTGTACACACAGAATTTATTCGGCTGCTTCTGTCTTCAGTCACATCATCAATAAACACTAGTGACCCAGCGCCATTGGAAGCCATGTATGCCCGCACCATCACACTGCCTCCACCATGTGTTACAGAGGATGTGCTGTGCCAAGAATTGTGATCCGCTCTAAGCCTTCTCTATACTTTCTTCTTCCCACCATTCTGATACAGGTTGATATTAGTTTTACTTTACCAGAACTGGGCAGCTTCTTGATGTTTTTTTTTTTCAAAGTCTAATCTGGCCTTTCTATTTTTAAGGTTGTACTGATTAATGGTTTTTACCTTGTGGTGACTCCTCTGTATTTGCTCTCATGAAGTCTTCTCTTTATGATAAACTTAAATACTGAAACATCGACTTCCTGGAGATTGTTCTTCACCTAGGTGGATGTTGTGAAGGGGTTTTTCTTCATCATGGACAGGATTCTGCTATCATCCACCACTGTTGTCTTCCGTGGACATCCAGGCCTTTGAGTTCCCAAGCCCACCAGTGCATTTATTTTTTCTTGCAGAATGTACCAAACTGTTGATTTCGCCACTCCTAACACTGCTGCTCTCTCTCTCTGCTGGATTTCTTTCTTTTTTTTTCAGCCTAACGATTGTCTGTTTCTATTCCATTGAGAGCTTCTTTGCCCACATGTTGTGGGTTCACAGCAACTGCTTCTAAATGCAAATGCCACTCCTGGAATCAGCTCCAGACCTTTTATTTGCTCAATTGGTGATGAATTAACGAGCGAATAGCCTATGCAGCCCATAAATGAGCGTTTGGGTCAATTGTCCAATTACTTTGGGTTCTTTCAAAAAGAGGCAGCTACGTATTAAAAAGTTGTAATTCTTAAACCTTTACTCCACTTAGGATGTGAATACCCTAAAATTAAAGCTGAGAGTCTGTACTTTAATCCCAAATTGATTATCCAACTGTATCTTGAATATATTTTGGTAAACAGCTAAATTGCCCAATCTTGTCACTGTCCAGATATGTCTGGACCGAACTGTACATCATACAGGAGACACTGAGGTTAGAGCATATACATCACATAGGAGACACTGGAGCTGGATCCTACACATCACAAAGGAGACACTGGGATTGGAGCATATACATGACAAAGGTGATACTGTGACTGCTGCCATCTTAATAGGAGCGGGAAGGAAGCACAGAACGCGATAACTCTGCAGTATAAGTAGGAGTTAAGTGGCCAGCGGCCGACAAAACAGGGGTGGTACCCCACCCCTGGTATAAGTCCATTGACTATGACCATACTTCTCTCCTGTAGAAAAGTTTTGACAGACACAACAAGACTGCACACTTTGGGTTGATATTTAAGTCCTTGCTCTTCATAGATCCCTGAAATTCCTATTCATACCCAGTGCATAGATTGACCAATACCTTTAACAGTTACCATTGCTACCTATTGAAAAATCTTGACAATTAATAACTATCCCAATTATTATTTGTAGATTCTATAGTGCCCCCTGCAGTTTGTGGAAGGTATTGCACAGAACAAAATTGTAATATTGGAATAAAAATAATTATAAACCAGGAACACGAGGCACAATGAACATGGAAAATAATTAGCAATTTAGCTCTATTAGCAGGTTATCCTGTTGATCCGTGTAAAGCTATTACTTTCATGATGTTATTTGTGCTTCTATCCTGTCTGGTAGTTTCCCTGCAGGCTAATTGGCATTGCAGACACTTTCATTATTCACTACATTAATACGTTCTGGCATATACAATGTTACATTACTCACCTGTATGTGTAAAGACAGTGGTGTCACTTTGTGACCTCCTGGGTCAGTATGTCAGGAGAAAATAGCTGGAAAGAAAAATGTAATGGTATCTGCATCACGTAGCTGCAAAGGGGTCCCAGGGAAATGGCTATATCAATGGCGGCCTTAGTGTCAGGTAATCGTTTCTTTAAAAAAAAGTAGCAAGAAATGGAGCTGTGGCTAGTGATTATAAATTGTGTATCCCAGGGGATTTGGTAGACTTGGGCCACAATTTCTGAAGTTTGTTTGCTCTCCTTCCCCCCAGTAAAAAGAAGCGTTAGATATCAGTTCTTTAAGACCATCTATGTGATTACAGTAAATTTAAATCGAGTATCTCACAGATGATATTTTCGCGATTGTCGTCTACATTTCTTTTTGTTCGCTATCCAACCCAGAGAGCCATGACAACTTCTCCCAGCCATGACTCATATTATCTACGGTGCACCCCTGTACAAAACTGGTATCTACCTCTACCTTTTCAGGAAGGGGGCAGATGCCTTAGAGTTTGTGGCCCCAATCTTATAAAAACCTGGCATATTATCCCCTGGAACATGTGAGATGGGGAGAGATTGGTGCTTGTGACCTCAATAGTCTTCTCAGATCCACTTTCCTCTCTACCCAACCCAGAGTGTCATGATGACTTCTCCTAGCTGAGACCTGTTGGTAGTTTGCTGCTCAGATGTCTTTGACACATCACTTTTGAGGGCCCCCATACCTATTTCCCACTCTCCAGCCAAACTTCAAATCCTCCAATCTCTTTAATCACTTTTATTGCCAAATCTTGTAAGAACCTAGCAAAGATCCGGGAATACAGTTGTATCTACTGCTACTTTTATTTTGCGGGTAGAGGAGAGATGAACATGCCTTGAACGTGTGGCCACAATCTTATAAGAACCTAGAAAAGACCCTGGAATGCTGAAGCTTGGCGGACCATATAAATGATTACAGTACATTTGGGTCTCATTGATGACATCTTTCCAGATTGTTATCCACTTTCTCTTCTCTACCCGACCCAGGGAGCTATGACGACTTCTCCAGACATGACTTTTCTGCTTAGTTTGCCGCCCAAACATCTTTGGCTCTGTATCGATTTCCCATCCACTATCCAAACTACCCAAACTACATACAGTTGTGGCCAAAACTATTGACACCCCTGCAATTCTGTCAGATAATACTCAGTTTCTTCCTGAAAATGATTGCAAACACAAATTCTTTGGTATTATTATCTTCATTTAATTTGTCTTAAATGAAAAAACACAAAAGAGAATGAAGCAAAAAGCAAAACATTGATCATTTCACACAAAACTCCAAAAATGGGCCAGACAAAAGCATTGGCACCCTCAGCCTAATACTTGGTTGCACAACCTTTAGCCAAAATAACTGCGACCAACCGCTTCCGGTAACCATCAATGAGTTTCTTACAATGCTCTGCTGGAATTTTAGACCATTCTTCTTTGGCAAACTGCTAAAGGTCCCTGATATTTGAAGGATGCCTTCTCCAAACTGCCATTTTTAGATCTCTCCACAGGTGTTCTATGGGATTCAGGTCTGGACTCATTGCTGGCCACCTTAGAAGTTTCCAATGCTTTCTCTCAATCCATTTTCTAGTGCTTTTTGAAGTGTGTTTTGGGTAATTGTCCTGCTCGAAGACCCATGACCTCTGAGGGAGACCCAGCTTTCTCACACTGGGCCCTACATTATGCTGCAAAATTTGTTGGTAGTCTTCAGACTTCATAATGCCATGCACACGGTCAAGCAGTCCAGTGCCAGAGGCAGCAAAGCAACCCCAAAACATCAGGGAACCTCTGCCATGTTTGACTGTAGGGACCGTGTTCTTTTCTTTGAATGCCTCTTTTTTTCTCCTGTAAACTCTATGTTGATGCCTTTGCCCAAAAAGCTCTACCTTTGTCTCATCTGACCAGAGAACATTCTTCTAAAACGTTTTAGGCTTTTTCAGGTAAGTTTTGGCAAACTCCAGCCTGGCTTTTTTATGTCTCGGGGTAAGAAGTGGGGTCTTCCTGGGTCTCCTACCATACAGTCCCTTTTCATTCAGACTCCGACGGATAGTACGGGTTGACTCTGTTGTCCCCTCGGACTGCAGGGCAGCTTGAACTTGTCTGGATGTTAGTCGAGGTTCTTTATCCAACATCCGCACAATCTTGCGTTGAAATCTCTTGTCAATTTTTCTTTTCCGTCCACATCTAGGGAGGTTAGCCACAGTGCCATGGGCTTTAAACTTCTTGATGACTGCGCACGGTAGACACAGGAACATTCAGGTCTTTGGAGATGGACTTGTAGCCTTGAGATTGCTCATGCTTCCTCACAATTTGGTTTCTCAAGTCCTCAGACAGTTCTTTGGTCTTCTTTCTTTTCTCCATGCTCAATGTGGTACACACAAGGACACAGGACAGAGGTTGAGGCTATGTGCACACGTCAGGATTTTGTCAGGCTTTTTCATCAGGTTTTGTAGCCAAAACCAGGATTGGGTGATAAATGCAGAAGTGGTGCATATGTTTCTATTATACTTTTCCTCTAATTGTTCCACTCCTGGTTTTGGCTACAAATCCTGAGGAAAAATCCTGACAAAATCCTGACAAAATCCTGACGTGTGCACATAGCCTTAGTCAACTTTAATCCATGTTAACTGGCTGCAAGTGTGATTTAGTTATTGCCAACACCTGTTAGGTGCCACAGGTAAGTTACAGGTGCTGTTAATTACACTAATTAGAGAAGCAGCACAGGATTTGTCGAACAGTGCCAATACTTTTGTTCACCCCCTTTTTATGTTTGGTGTGGAATTATATCCAATTTGGCTTTAGAACAATTCTTTTTGTGTTTTTTCATTTAAGACAAATTAAATGAAGATAATAATAACAAAGAATTTGTGTTTGGAATCATTTTCAGGAAGAACCTGAGTATTATCTGACAGAATTGCAGGGGTGTCAATTCTTTTGGCCACAACTGTATGCTCCAACCCTTTGTAATCATTAATATGACCCAATCTTGTAAGAACTGCGCAAAGCACCTGGAACACGAGTGAATGGTAGGGGGAAGAAGAGGGTACAGATACCTTGGAGCTTGTGACTTCAATTGTCTTCTCAGATTCTCATCCACTTTCCCTTTTTTATCCTCTAACCGACCCAGACACCCATGATGATTTCTCCTCTAGCCGTGACTTCACTTGTGTCTGTACTCTGCTGCTCAGACATTTCGTGTCCCTTCACTTTCGAGGACCCTTGTCCTTATTTCCCACCCTACAACCAAACGTCACATCCTACAATTCCTTTGATCACTTATAAGCCCTGATCTTATAAGAAACTAGTAAATCCCTTGGTACACCGTTGTATCTACCCAGGGGAGGAATGCATATGCCTCGGAGGTTGGGGCAACAATCCTGTAAGAACAAGTGATTTCAGTACATTTGAATGGAGTGTCACTGATGAAATCTCAGATTGTCATCCACTTTCTCTTCTCTACCCAACCCAGGGAGCCATGACTACCCGGCCATGGGCGTTCGTTGGCACGATGACACCCATGATAGTTCCCCCATTAGTGCCAATAGTCTAGGTGCCCTAGTTTTTCTTTCCCTTCCTATGGCACACATGCATTTTCCAACACCTGTACTGCTTTCGTAAATTGACAGAACTTTTCCTCTTTTTTTTTACCATTTGGGTCGTAGCCGCACAGGACTGTATCATCACTTTGTTCTGTAGGAAGGGGACCGGCCATAATGAAATGCAGCTCAAATCCCGTCCTGCATTGATTACCGTGAGGTATGGTGGTAGCGGATTTATCAGATTCTCTATTACTGCAGGCATGTGGGTGAATTATTATCAATTCTAGTAAAGTTGTATAAGTTGATATCCCAATAAATGATTAGACATTTACATGTAGCGGCTGAGCGGCCAATGTGTCATTGAGGGTCATGCGTAATCTTAAATGCATGCGCATTATTGCCTCAGCTGCTGCAGAACCGAGAGACGTCTGACCGTTTTGGGCAAGATCACAGCTTTCCATCTAGAAACTTAATGCCGTTCAGTGAGAGCTCCCCCTAGTGGTGACCACAGGCAGGGGATATTTGGATCTTCGCTGTCATTGGGCTCCTGTTATGTCTTCCCCCTCTTTACCCCATAACGCTATGGTCCCATTATTTTGGCAGTCAGGATACAATGGTATTGTAATCTTTGTACATATGTTTAATCAGCAAAGCATTATGTGAGATTTTAGCTCTGAGGCTTGCAGAATTATGAATGCAGCTCCTGCATATCATACAGGCTACCATAATCAGCACTTCAGTCACAGCACAGTGCTTAGAAATTTAAAGGGGTTGTCCGAGACTTTAACCTTGATGGCTTATCCTTAGGTTAGGTCACCAATGACTGATCGGGGTGCGACACTGTATAGTGGCCGCAGCCGGTACTGCACATTCTCCGCATAACCCCTATTCACATCAATAGGGGGTGGATGTGCAGTACCCAGCCGTGGCCACTATTCTGTCCATGGAGCTGTGCAGCTTCGTTACTGAGCACTCTCGGTCACCGTGATCAGCTGATCGGTGTCATCAATGATAAAGTCCCAGAGAACCTCTCAGTATCCCCTCAAGCTTATTAATATCCCCCCAACATGTATAAGGGGCGGATGTCCTGTAGCATTATCCTGAGGAATATCTCAGGTTGCAGTACTAGATTATAACGTGTCCTGTAGCTTTAAACCTGAACTTTACTTTGCAGTAATTCTGAATAAGTGAAGGCTGAGCACATTGCTGTGAGCACAGAGGACATTCCTGCGTGGAGCCTTGTTGTGGGCTCCGATTCATGGTCTTATGTGACCACTTATCCGAAATCGGGTTATTCCGGCCTCTGCACCCACTGAACTCGCTCTGCCGGTTTTCTCGGATACTTGTAAATGCACATTCCACACTGTGTGCTGTCCACTCGTTATACTGTATGAGGCATTAAAGGGACGGGGCCGAGGGGGCACACGGCAACCACGGGGCCCATAGCAACACGCCGAAAGGGCTGCACACAGAGAGAAAGAGGTAGAGAGATAAATAATGATAGGTGATAGATAATAGATAGATAATAGATGATAGATAATAGATAGATAATAGATTATAGATGATAGATAGATGATAGATGATAGATAGATGATAGATAGATGATAGATAGATGATAGATAGATGATAGATAATAGATAGATGATAGATAGATAGATAGATAATAGATAGATGATAGATAGATGATAGATAATAGATAGATAATAGATAGATAATAGATAGATAGATAGATAATAGATACACATGGCGTGGCAACGTTTTGGCTCACACTGAGCCTTTCTCAAGCCTTGAGAAAGGCTCAGTGTGAGCAGAAATGTTGCCACGCCATCTGGGTCTGAATAAATCCACTTATTCACCTGAAGTAAATGGAGTGCTGCATTCCTCTTTTCTTGTTATGGACTTGGGCAAGTATTGGATGAACTGCTGAGAAGGCCTGTGCACCCACAATTGTAGTGTTGTGCTGTTCCCCACTCCTGCTATAGATAGATAGATAGATAGATAGATAGATGATAGATAGATAATAGATAGATGATAGATAGATAATAGATAGATGATAGATAGATAGATAGATACTGTATTTAGATAGATAGATAATAAATAGATGATAGATAGATAGATAGATAGATAGATAGATAGATGATAGATAGATACTGTAGATAGATAATAGATAGATTGATACTGTAGATAGATACAGTAGATAGATAATAGATAGATAATTGATAGTTGATAGATAGATGATAGATGATAAATATATAATAGATAGATATGAGATAAATATTATAACATCTGTCATATCCATCTAATATCTATTATCTATCTATATGTGATATCTTGTGGTATCTTATGATATCAAATGAATATGAGATAGATATTAGATAGATGGTAATGTCTTTTTATCTTAAGACACATGGAAGGATAGACAAATATCCATCTGTGAAATCAATTTAATATATATTTGTTCTAATATCTATCCATCTGTGAAAAGATAATTACGGTAGATAGACATAATGATCTATCTAGTATCTCTCTCATATCCACCCAATATAAGACATCTTATTAGATAGATACATAGATATGATAAATGGATATGAGACAATCTACCTTTCTATGTATTTACCTTATGACAGATGGATAGATATTAGATGGATATATTACTTAAATAGATATGCAATAGACTCATAAATGACATCAAGTAATATAACCATCTAATATCTATTCATCTGTCATAAGATAAATACATAGAAAAAAATAATGTCTCATATCTATCTATCTATCTATCTATCTATCTATCTATCTATCTATCTATCTATCTATCTATTATCTATCATCCATCCATCCATCCATCCGCCTGCCCATCTATCTATCATCCAGTTAGTGGTGATCATTACTGCAGTATTTCTCTGTAATGCTGGTCGGACCGGATGGATGGACGGCTTCATGAATGGATTAATGGATGGATGATCTTTCCAATCAGAGTGATTGATCACCGCCTCTAGTGCTGCAGTAACGAGACATATTATGATAGATCAGCCTCGTTTCCTCTGTATGAACGTGGTTAATTAGTATAAATATTAATTGCCATCCTGGTTTGTTTATAGGCATGTGAGAGGCATGGTGTGACAGCCGGCTGTCATAAGTAAGTGCGCCCTGTCTCTGCTGAGAATACACAACCCTCTTGTAAGGAGGACATTGTCTATGGAGAGCAGTAGACCTGAATAGAGTGAGTCATCCATACACCTCGTCCTTGTCCTGCAGCTGTTCTGCCGAGCTGACGCGTCCCATTCCTGTAGAAATCATCATGGGAGGAAAATAATGTCTCCAAAGCCCAAGAAAATAAATCATCCTCAGTATTTCTCCCCCCAGTGATCATCTGTGATGTTGGGAAACCTGCCAACAACTGCTTCCTTGCAGCGCCACCACAGGAGAAGTTAGGCATTACACAGTGCCCATTCATATTAATAGACTGATCGTGTAATGCGGGACACGACAGGTCCTCCAGGGCGAGACACGACAGGTCCTCCAGGACAAGACACGACAGGGCGAGTTGGACAGAACAATATATGGACCCTTTACAGGCTAATAGTCTTATAATGCTTAATTCTACCATCTGTGGTGGAGGGTTGCCCCCTTACCTCTTGGACCCCAATCAATGATATGCCCGCCCTTGCAGTCTCTGTATTGGCTTTCCGCTCTGGTTAAAATATGAGGATGTGGAACAGAGACCCGGTAACTGAATTCAGGTGCACAATGCGGGAGTCTTGTTTAGGTAGCACTAAGATCCTGAGCAATCTTGTGTTTTGTAGAGGTCAGTGCCAACGTCCCTGGTGGTCAAGGGAAGTAAAGGGTCAATGTTGACTAAAATTTAGCTCCCTTTTCTGTACCTTTCAAGTATGGCATTACACATGTCCGATCGGGACCATCCTTTTTAGATGAATGTTGGCTCGGCATTCAGCTGATAACTTAGAGTGCATGCCACACAGACTGTAATGTGTACATGGACAGCTTGGATCCACCTGAAACTTTGTTAATTGGTCTCTACTCCTATTTCAGGATCATAGTCTTCAATACACAACTGTAGGAATTACACAGGCAGAGCTTTAAAGGGCCTTGTCACTTGCCATTGTTGTCGCCACATAATGTGGGACGTTCTAAGACGTTGTGCCTGTTCCAAATTAAATTGTAAAATTCAAATACAGTGCCTTGCAAAAGTATTCGGCCCCCTGGAACTTTTCAACCTTTTCCCACATATCATGCTTCAAACATAAAGATACCAAATGTAAATTTTTGGTGAAGAATCAACAACAAGTGGAACATAATTGTGAAGTTGAACAAATTTTATTGGTTATTTTAAATTTTTGTGGAAATTCAAAAACTGAAAAGTGGGGCGTGCAATATTATTCGGCCCCTTTACTTTCAGTGCAGCAAACTCACTCCAGAAGTTCATTGTGGATCTCTGAATGATCCAATGTTGTCCTAAATGCCTAATGATGATAAATATAATCCACCTGTGTGTAATCAAGTCTCCATATAAATGCACCTGCTCTGTGATAGTCTCAGGGTTCTGTATGAAGCACAGAGAGCATCATGAAGACCAAGGAACACAACAGGCAGGTCCGTGATACTGTTGTGGAGAAGTTTAAAGCCGGATTTGGATACAAAATGATTTCCAAAACTTTAAACATCCCAAGGAGCACTGTGCAAGCGATCATATTGAAATGGAAGGAGTATCATACCACTGCAAATCTACCAAGACCCGGCCGTCCCTCTAAACTTTCATCTCAAACAAGGAGAAGACTGATCAGAGATGCAGCCAAGAGGCCCATGATCTCTCTGGATGAACTGCAGAGATCTACAGCTGAGGTGGGACAGTCTGACCATAGGACAACAATCAGTCGTACACTGCACAAATCTGGCCTTTATGGAAGAGTGGCAAGAAGAAAGCCATTTCTCAAAGATATCCATAAAAAGTGTTGTTTAAAGTTAGCAACAAGCCACCTGGGAGACACACCAAACATGTGGGAGAAGGTGCTCTGGTCAGATGAAATTAACATCGAACTTTTTGGCAACAATGCCAAACGATATGTTTAGTGTAAAGGCAACACAGCTCATCACCCTGAACACACCATCCCCACTGTCAAACATGGTGGTGGCAGCTTCATGGTTTGGGCCTGCTTTTCTTCAGCAGGGACAGGGAAGATGGTTAAAATTGATGGGAAGATGGATGGAGCCAAATACAGGAGCATTCTTGAAGAAAACCTGTTGGAGTCTGTAAAAGACCTGAGACTGGGATGGAGATTTGTCTTCCAACAAGACAATGATCCCAAACATAAAGCAAAATCTACCGAAAAACAAACAATAGCACACTGGCGCTAATGAGTTAGTAAGTGTGCAAGCTGCTGATATCAGACGGGTGCCGTGCCTCGCCCGTCACACCTGCTGGTGAACCGAGAAACATATAAAACTAAGATATCGCGCTATGACACTATGTCCTACTCGAGACTGTCAATTATGACACAAAGACCTTTTCTGAAATAATGATAATAATAACGAACTACCGCCACTGAAAGTGCCAAATCCAGTGTAGATGTGTTAACATCTACACTGGATTTGGCACTTTCAGTGGCGGTAGTTCGTTATTATTATCATTATTTCAGAAAAGGTCTTTGTGTCATAATTGACAGTCTCGAGTAGGACATACAGTGTCATAGCGCGATATCTTAGTTTTATATATAAAGCAAAATCTACAATGGAATGGTTCACAAATAAACGTATCCAGGTGTTAGAATGGCCAAGTCACAGTCCAGACCTCAATCCAATCGAGAATCTGTGGAAAGAGCTGAAAACTGCTGTTCACAAACGATCTCCATCAAACCTCACTGAGCTCGAGCTGTTTGCCAAGGAAGAATGGGCAAGAATTTCAGTCTCTCGATGTACAAAACTGATAGAGACATACCCCAAGCGACTTGCAGCTGTAATCGCAACAAAAGGTGGCGAAACAAAGTGTTATGTTAAAGGGACAGAATAATATTGCACGCCCCACTTTTCAGTTTTTGAATTTCCTCAAAAATGTAAAATAACCAATAAACTTCATTCAACTTCACAATTGTGTTCCACTTGTTGTTGATTCTTCACCAAAAATTTTAATTTGGTTTCTTTATGTTTGAAGCATGATATGTGGGAGAAGGTTGAAAAGTTCCAGGGGGCCGAATACTTTCGCAAGGCACTGTACTCGCACCGAAGAGCCACTCCAATACATTAAGAATCAATGCAGATTTCTCTTTATTACATCATCCGGTCAGTCGATATATAGGTTATTAGTATTCATGCGTTGTAACAATATAATTGGCTCATCTTATCTGTAAATATGTGCTGGCATTAGCATACATACTTCTAATTGGCTAAGTTAACACTTTTAACACCCAGCTTGTGGTCTAGGGGTCGTTCTAGCCTCTAAGTTTTGTTTCTCTCACTTTCCTATGTTTTTTCTAAGTCCGTTAAACAAAGACGTTCCAGAGTCCCCTTATGTGATCATGGATTCCATCTTGGAAGGAAAGAAATACATGTAGAAAGAAACTAAAATAAAGTCAGGAGAGATAAAATATAAATCCTGCTCTCACACCATAAATATCTATTTTTTTTCTTAGATGCAGTAAATGCCGCTGTTCTCCTGAATCTGGCGAAGTTTTTATTTCGCTCCTACACCTCTCTGTTCCCGAGATATGGCTCTATATTCCTTGTATATAAATCTAGACCTGTTCTCTAAGTGGGCGGGACTTAGCTCTATCTATGGACGCCGCCTTTAAGGCTCCGCCTCTTGCCCAAAAAGACTAGATTTAAATACAGGGAAAAGGAGGCCATATCTCATGAATGAAGAAGCGAAGGAACAAAAGAAAAACATCTCCTGATTCAGGAGAACAGCGGCATTTACACCAGGTAAAGCAAATTACATATTACTGCAAGTGACAGATCCCCTTTAAGACAAGAGGACAGGCTGTAAATCGCTCATAAGAATGAAAATGTATATCCAGGCGCTATAGAAGTTAACTGGCACTGTCTGTTGGTAAGATAATGGATATTAGTGGTTGCCACCTTTGAAAATCCTACATCCATTGGAAATACTTAGAAGTCATTTTCTGTTCTGAGAATTTCTTTTCCCTCCTGTGTTTTAGGTTCACCGCAGTGTACACTATGACGGATGGTGACTATGATTATCTGATTAAGCTCCTGGCCCTTGGAGATTCGGGTGTGGGGAAGACCACGTTCCTGTACAGATATACAGATAACAAGTTCAATCCCAAATTCATCACCACAGTCGGCATAGACTTCCGGGAAAAGAGAGTAGTAAGTGATGACTCCTGTGCTAAAAGGCAAAAAATTGGCCTCCCATTTGAATTCAGAAGCATATTCGCAAGTGTGATTTTGAAAGACCAGGAACCATAAAAATAGAGAGGCGGATTGGTAATTAATTCTATAGATACTCTCAGTCTCCAGTATTATTAACATTGAATGTTCCTGGTGATCTGAGGGGGCTTCAGTATTAATGGTGAACATTTATGAGATCACGGTTGGTTAACCCAGGGTGAAAAAGTGGTGATTACATTTTATCCTTGATTGGCGTAAGGATTTGTAGATTTATTGCTGGCATTTCTAGTGACCTGGTGTAATAAATGGAATTTTGGTAACATCCCTGGTAGTCTAGGGTAGTGTAATCTGTTATTTGTTGATAAGACATTGGTGGTCTTGGGCAGTGAATAGGAAAATGATAGCAGCTGCACGTTTTAGGGTGAGGAGCATACCTGGTGATCTAAGGTTAGGCATTAAAGCTAAATATTTCATGGATACAGGTTATCCTCTGATCATGGCTGATTGAGGAGTAATAAAGGGTTTATTGCGAACACGTCTGGTGGTCTAGTGTGGGGAAATGTGTTACTGGTAACATAAAGGGTGGTTTCAAGTAATAAAGAATTTGTTGGGAAAATCTTTGGTAGTCTAGGATGGCGAAGGAGTTAGTAGTAACATCTATGCTGGTATTGAGTGGTTCCACATTTTTTTTGGGTGGGATAGCAGGTCTGCTGGCTTGAGTTGTTAAATTTCTTGGTGGTCTAGTGTGAAGAAAGGGGTATTGGTAACATCCTAAGTGGTCTATGTTGAAAAAGGAGTTATTGGCAACCTGTCTGGTGCCCTATGGTGGTTAAAGTATTGTTAAAATCTCTGGTGGTCTAGGGTGGTAAAGAGATTATTGCTAACATCCCTGGTGATCTAGGGTGGTTAAGGGGTTATTGTTAACATTCTTAGTGGTCTATAGTGATACAGGGGTTATTGGCAACCTCTCTGGTGCCCTATGGTGGTTAAAGAGTGTTGGTAACACCCCTAGTGGTCTAGGGTGGTAAAGGTGTTATTGCTAACATTCCTGGTGGTTTAGGGTGGTAAAGGGATTATTGCTAACATCCCTGGTGGTCTAGGGTGGTAAAGGGGTTATTGCTAACATCCCTGGTGGTCTAGGGTAGTAAAGGGGTTATTGCTAACATCCCTGGTGGTCTAGGGTAGTAAAGGGGTTATTGCTAACATCCCTGGTGGTTTAGGGGTGGTAAAGGGGTTATTGCTAACATCCCTGGTGGTCTAGGGTAGTAAAGGGGTTATTGCTAACATCCCTGGTGGTCTAGGGTGGTAAAGGGGTTATTGCTAACATCCCTGGTGGTCTAGGGTAGTAAAGTGGTTATTGCTAACATCCCTGGTGGTCTAGGGTAGTAAAGTGGTTATTGCTAACATCCCTGGTGGTCTAGGGTAGTAAAGTGGTTATTGCTAACATCCCTGGTGGTCTAGGGTAGTAAAGGGGTTATTGCTAACATCCCTGGTGGTCTAGGGTGGTAAAGGGGTTATTGCTAACATCCCTGGTGGTCTAGGGTAGTAAAGTGGTTATTGCTAACATCCCTGGTGGTCTATGGTGGTAAACAAGTTATTGGTAAGAAGTCTGTTGATCAGGTGTGGTAAAGAGTTTATCGGTAAAAATTCCTATTGGTTTAAAGAGGTATTTTGGTTATTTTTTTAAGTGTGTTTGTGGTTATAAAGAGGTTATCAGTAAAATTCCTGGTGGCTTAGGGTGGTTAAGGGGTTATTTTTAACATGCCTGGCTACCTTGGCTGGTAAAGGGGTTATCTGTAACATCCAAGGTAGCCAGTGGTTTTAAAGGGGTTGTTGTTAAAATCCGTGGTGACTGAGGGTGGTGAAGGTGTTACCACCCTGGTGGTCTAGAGTGGTAAGTGTCTGGTGGTTGGGCAAATGAATCAGATCAGGTGACATAAACAGTAAGAGCGTGTGCTGATCCAGAATAAGTTAGTGACCGTGTGAAGTTGAAATGTTGCATTGCACATAGATATATTGTTTTAAGGACCAAAATGAATCCATTTTAGGATATGCAAAATGCAAAACTTAACTCTGGTGTTGATTTGCAGGTTTACAACAATGCAGGACCAGGTGGCACACAGGGCAAATCCTTTAAGGTGCATTTACAGCTGTGGGACACAGCCGGACAGGAGAGGTAATGTATTTTTTTGAACCATCTAAAATGCAAAAATATTAATAGTGAGGTGACTTTGCACATTCTGTCTCAGCCTGTAAAGCAAAGCCGAGAAGTGAGCTGCAGAAAACAGGAAGTATCATCCTTTTGTATGTGTGCCCTAATGTCCAATGTTTCCCCAATTAAAAACTAATTAATCTTACCAGGTTCCGGAGCCTTACCACAGCGTTCTTCAGAGATGCCATGGGTTTCCTCCTAATGTTTGATCTCACCAGTCAGCAGAGTTTCCTGAATGTTCGGAATTGGATGAGTAAGTGTAAAATATCCATATCCACTATGAGGAACATCTCCGATATTTAAGCGTCCTTCATCCAGGAGTGTGTATAGTCCACAGGCTCATGAACATCTTGGTTTAAATCAAAAGGCTGTAAACTGGTCTCGTACATCCCATTGCTGATGGTTTGCCACAGTTGCATCCTCTCTGGACAATCCCCTGTTTGAACTTTTGGCTTTTTATGCAGAAAGTTTTAATGAATCACTCCTCCTCTTCCTCCTCCTCCTCTTCCTCCTCCCATCAAAGATTTTTTTGCACATTTTGCCTTTCTACCCAATTAATTCTTCTCTTTTCCATTAGGTCTATGACATCACATAATTATAAACTGACTAGTTGAATCCTTCTAAGCTCTATGTAGAAACAGGAGGTCAATTTTCTCTGCATGAGTCATTGCAAAGGTCTATGTCGGCGGTGAGGGTTAGGAGCAGAGCAGCTGGGTCAAGTGTTGAAGAGGGGAATGAGTCATGCAGGGGACAAGAGACTTCCTGGTTTTACATAGAGTAGAGACTAGAGTATAATTAACTGGGCAGAAAGGCAATATGAGCAATTGTAAGTACACAGTGCTATTGTAACGATGTGACTCTCTGGTGTAAGGGAGAGGGGCCTAAAACTGTCCCTGGAACTGGGACACTAACTATACATGTCCCAGGGGTACTCTTGATGGTGGAGAGGCATGGGTCTCCGATCTTAGTCTTATGTCCCCTTTCCCACCCTATGAGGCATGGGACAGAAACGTAAGGGAAACAAGACATAAAGAGAAACCGGGATAACTGAATACCACTATCATACAAAAACACTCACCAGAAATAGGGAGATAGAAAGGGAAAGGGAGGAATAAACAAACTAAATAGGAATAAGGACAAGGAGATGAACACTCCACGCTACTACAGCTCATGGATCACTTCAACTACTACTCCCGACTACACAGCTCAACTCTTTCCAGCAAGGAAGAAACTCCCAGAATTAGTATATGTAGGGAGAGAAAACGATATAAGCAGTTGCAGCTGAGAACAACCACACTGCATGTTCTCAGTCAGCCAGCATGGAAAGAGTCCTTAACCCTTTCAGCACTGATGGAAAGGAAATCCATTTAAAATAGGACATGAATCACACCGTCTCTAAAAGACCTGCAATTTATTACCCGGCGTGACCTTCTAACTCAATGTCTCCCAGGAGGATGTGACACCATCATGACGGCTATATAATACAGTATGATGACTGAAATATAAGAGGACAAAATTATTGATGGTAGGAGTGCTTCTTTAGGTCTGCATCGACAGCAGTGGAAACAAAAAGTGTATTAGAAAGCAGTGGTGTGTCCTAGGGGGCATCCCAGATCCAGCAGGACATTCTCAGATTTGTGAAGCTGCCTCGCTGTCCCTGGATGTCAGTCGTATGCTCCTAGTTTAACTGTATCTACGTCCCCAGGACCCAGGCTCAGTTCAATACAATGGTGGAGCAGGGAGCCGTCAGCTCCATACTCCACCGTTCAGCTGGTGCATTTGACTTTCAGCACAGCAGGTGCCATGATACCACTAGATCGATCCTGTTGTGAGGAGCCATAAACATCACAAACCTGAGCAGCTCACCTGGAAATGACGAATCATATAGGGGGCACTGTGGGGGCTTCATAATGTGGGGGGCATCATACTGTGAGCACACCACAATACACATCCCTCTTTTATGTCTTTAAAGTGTGCTCCTCGGCGTCTTTGCCCTCACCCTGTGATCCTGCAGAGTCATTATTTTGTTTTATGTTTTTTGTTTTTTTTGGGGGAGGGGTAGTACGATTGGATCCCTACTTCATCTTTTGTTATAAGATTCCATGATTTCTATGCAATGTTTAATTTTTAATTTTTTATTTTTTTTTATTCAGGTCAACTTCAAGCAAACGCTTACTGTGAGAATCCGGATATTGTATTAATTGGTAACAAAGCCGACCTGTCAGATCAGAGAGAGGTCAACGAGAGGCAAGCAAAGGAGCTTGCCGATAAATACGGGTGAATAATCCGCTGCTGTATACACGGTTGAATTCTGTTTTTAACACGTTTTACTTATAATTGCAGCTACCTACAGCCACTGCTAGGGGGAGCTAGTGAGCTTACAGTATTCTATTTTATGTTGAGTTTCGAGTACAGTAAGCTCCCTCTAGTGGTGGCTGCCGATACTATGTATTTTACCTTTATGGGAAAAAATATAATGAGTTTTAATAACTTAAAACCTTGCAGAAAGAACAGTGAATATTTATTCACCCCCTTGGAAAGTAACCTCCATACAAAGCTACATAAGAATGGATCAATAAGTAAAATAAGGGCTGAAGAGGGTGAATAGTATAGTATGCACAAATTATCCTGCACTGTTACATGGGAAGGGGCCTTACATGATCAGCTGTATTCATTAACGAGCGGCTGCTATCAATAGGGAAGCCTATGATTATAAAACTGCTGATTATTATCCAAACTAGGGGGTATGAAACATTAGACCAAAAAAGTATCTTAAAGGATTAATGTCAAATTGAACACGGGGTCGGTATGTTATAGAGCAGAAAGAGCTGAGCAGATTGATATATAGGTTTGTAGGAGAAAATTCAGTATAACTTGTATTTTAGTCATTTCTATTTTCTATACTTAGGAGTCCAGTAGGCGGTTCTGTTATGACTGTAGGACCGCCCACTGGACTCCTAAGCATAGAAAGTGCAGGGATTTAAATGAATTGAATGAATAGTTCTACTGAATCTTTTCCTGTCAAATGATATATCAATCTGCTCAGCATCTCCTGCTGTTCAATATGTTGTCCACGGATGTACAACAGAACAAATTATTTTTCAATGTGAACTTGAATACTTTATAATAAACACAAAATAAACCGAATTACAGCATTTAACCATAATTAACAAACATTTATGAGATGAAAAATGGTTATCTATATATATTTTTTTTTTCATAAACAGCGCCACTCTTTTTTTCATGGCAGTGCTCGGTATTGCAGCTGACTAAGTTGCAAATAGATGAAAACATTTATAGAAAACCTATTATTTCTGCCTTTCCAGCATTCCATACTTTGAAACAAGCGCTGCAACCGGACAGAACGTAGAAAAATCAGTGGATACTCTCCTGGACTTGATAATGAAACGCATGGAGCAATGCGTGGACAAGACCCAAGTGCCAGACGCGGCCAACGGGGGAAACGCTGGAAAATTAGACGACGCAAAAGAAGGAGGGAGAAAATGTGCCTGCTAGAGATTGTAAAGTCAAAAAGTGTCATGTCTGGACTGTGAGAACCTTCTCCGGGCCGATCCGAAACAGCTGACGAACAACCGCGACGCCCCCTAGTGGTCAGCGACTAAAGCCGGCCATAGATTCATATCATTACCACAGTCTCCAACAAAAAAGAAAAACCTAAAATCCCACCGACCAACCTGTCCCCCCCGACCTTTCATTGTTACGGTATTCGCTATCACTTCTTGTGAAGAAAGTGTTAATCTTATATATTTATATGCATTATTAAAAAAAAAAATGTTTCTTAAGGGGGGAAAAAAAGGTGACTGTGGTTAAAAATGGGGTATTTTATTTTGTTTTTTAAATCTTTCTGGTGTAGATTGAGTTGGATTGGGTAATCCAGTGCACGGCAATCGATTAAGCATCCTGGACTGTCCTCCTTGAGCTCCTCCCACCTCTTGATTTCTTCCCATTTTTTTTTTTTTTATCTTTTGGTCCTAGCTGTCTACCAAACCTTCGTGAACGATTCCGACGTATCTTCTCGTCTCATGTTTTCTTGCTTGGTGCGTGTATGTGTTACTATCGATAAACCAAATCGCGTCCCAATCAGGGATGATTTTCTTTTTTTTTTTGCCCGTTTGTTAATGTTGGGAATGGGCGGCATAGATGTGCTGTAAGATTCAATGTATATATGGTTACTATATATATATATATATATATATAATGGTCCTTGGTTTTTGTAAGTCATACCTCCCATGGAATAGCTCCTTTAAGGGGCGGTGCTTATCTGTGTGTAGGCGGGGCTTTGATATCACATAAGGTCATTGGTGTTATCGTCTTAATTTTTTTTTAAAGGCATCCTTTTCTCTAAAATTTAAACTTGCCACCTTTTTTTCAGTCTTACGAACCTCATCTCGGCCATATTGGTCAGTATCCACCAGAATAAAAAGCCTCTATTAAAAAAAAAATAAATAGGTGAAAGCAAAAAAAAAGCTGATTGGTTGCTAGTAGTGTCCTTATAATAGCACAGAGCACATGCATCAGCAGTGTTATCATGGGAACATAGACACTTAAAGCGTAACCATCATTTTAATTTTTATTTAATAAATTGTGCACATAAAAATAAGAAACTTTGTAATATATATCCACAAAGAAATCTGCTTCTTTTTCTCCTGGACTGATGATTAATGCTCAGTTTATGGATAAAATCTGTATTTAGTGAAGGCAGGAAACAGGAGATGACAGTTGGTGCTTGTAAAATTCTATGGAGAGTGGGGGTGGCAGTTTGTTGTCATAATGTTCTATGGAGAATTGTTTGTCATTTCAGGAGAACTTGCAGCAGGATGTCCTGTGTATTTTCAGGAGAACTTGCAGCAGAATATTTGTGTGATTTCAGGAGAACTTGCAGCATAATATTTGTGTGATTTCAGGAGAACTTGCAGCAGAATATTTGTGTGATTTCAGGAGAACTTGCAGCAGAATGTTTGTGTGATTTCAGGAGAACTTGCAGCAGATTGTTTTTGTGATTTCAGGACAACTTGCAGCAGAATGTTTGTGTAATTTCAGGAGAACTTGCAGCAGAATATTTGTGTGATTTCAGGAGAACTTGCAGCAGAATGTTTGTGTCAATTCAGGAGAACTTGCAGAAGAATGTTTGGCACTTCAGGAGAACTTGCAGCAGAATGTTTGTGTGATTTCAGGAGAACTTGCAGCAGAATGTTTGTGTGATTTCAGGAGAACTTGCAGCAGAATGTTTGTGTCATTTCAGGAGAACTTGCAGCAGAATGTTTGTGTCATTTCAGGAGAACTTGTAGGAGAATATTTGTGTCATTTCAGGAGAACTTGAAGGAGAATGTTTGTGTCATTTCAGGAGAACTTGCAGGAGAATGTTTGTGTCATTTCAGGAGAACTTACAGCAGAATGTTTGTGTCATTTCAAGAGAACTTGCAGCAGAATATTTTGTGATTTCCGGAGAACTTGCAGCAGAATATTTGTGTGATTTCAGGAGAACTTGCAGAAGAATGTTTGTGTCATTTCAGGAGAACTTGCAGAAGAATGTTTGTGTCATTTCAGGAAACTTGCAGCAGAATGTATGATTTCAAGAGAACTTGCAGCAGAATATTTTGTGATTTCCGGAGAACTTGCAGCAGAATATTTGTGTGATTTCAGGAGAACTTGCAGAAGAATGTGTGATTCCAGGAGAACTTGCAGCAGAATGTTTGTGTCATTTCAGGAGAACTTGCAGAAGAATGTTTGTCACTTCAGGAGAACTTGCAACAGAATGTTTGTCACTTCAGGAGAACTTGCAGCAGAATGCTTGTGTGATTTCAGAACAACTTGCATCAGAATGTGCTACACCACTAGACCCATATAAAGTTCAAAGGGCACAAAAACCGAACTATACTTAATTATACACAAAGGAGAACCGGTATAAAGTGCCAATATGCACCAGAAAAATATTTTATTAGAAAATATACATAGAATAGACAAAAAAACAGGTACAGCTGCAAGGTTGCTACTAAGAAGCAGAGACTGCCATAATGAATTATAAATAATGTAAGTATGAGTATTAACACACCTATGCCTGCTTTAGTATGCCCGTGCATAAACCTCCATATACTACATAGTGTAGGGGTAACAAACCCTGTCAAAATACATAAGGGAACTATGCTAGAACAACCATAAATAAGAATAAGCGGCACTTACATTAGCCTGGTGTGGATCACAGATGGCGTCCCCGCCGCCCCAACGCACGTTTCGCTTCTTCTTCTGACGAAGAAGCGAAACGTGCGTTGGGGCGGCGGGGACGCCATCTGTGATCCACACCAGGCTAATGTAAGTGCCGCTTATTCTTATTTATGGTTGTTCTAGTATAGTTCCCTTATGTATTTTGACAGGGTTTGTTACCCCTACACTATGTAGTATATGGAGGTTTATGCACGGGCATACTAAAGCAGGCATAGGTGTGTTAATACTCATACTTACATTATTTATAATTCATTATGGCAGTCTCTGCTTCTTAGTAGCAACCTTGCAGCTGTACCTGTTTTTTTGTCTATTCTATGTATATTTTCTAATTAAATATTTTTCTGGTGCATATTGGCACTTTATACCGGTTCTCCTTTGTGTATAATTTTGCATCAGAATGTGTATGTAATTTCAAGAAAATGTGCAGCAGAATATTTGTGCCATTTCAGGAGAACTTGCAGCAGAACATCTGTGTCATTTCAGGAGAACTTGCAGCAGAACATCTGTGTCATTTCAGGAGAATTTGCAGTACAATGTTTGTGCCATTTCAGAAGAACTTGCAGCAGAATATCTTTGTCTTTTGGACAGAACTTGCAGCATTATGTCTGTGCTATATCAGGAGAACTTGCAGCAGAATGTCTGAGGACATTCTTCTGCAAGTTCTCCTGAAATTACAGTAACAATTCTCCAAAGACCTTTATGAGCACCAACTGTCATCTCCTATGTCAGTAATGAAAAAATTTGTATTCACTTAAGACAGATTTTACGCATGAATTGGAAATTTTGAGAATGATCATTTCAGGAGAAGAAAGAAGCAGATTTCTCTGGTAATATATATTACAAAGTTTCTGATTTTCACAGTTACTGTTGATTTACGAAAAAATGTTAATTGACGATCACTCTTTAGACTGATAAGTTCAGCACTGGTTTAAGACTTTACATTTTTTTCCAGAACATCTTTAAAGGGGTTGTCACTTGTCATGTCAATGACTTTTGCATGTTCCTTATTATGACACAGACCTTTTTTTTATTGATATGTCCCCTTCCCCCCCCTACATTTAGGAACGTCCCTCTCTTTTCCCCAGAGTTCAGAACCGCAAATCAAAATTGTCTCTGGAGGACCTGCTGTGTTCAAATATTAAGTATTTTTCCATTTATTTGAATGGACTGCACGTAATACCACATGTTTCCTGTAGTGGCCGCTACAGGAGAAAGTTGTGGCTGTTTGCAGCTTTTCTTGGCCATTAAAGCTGATCGCTGAAGATTTCTGAAGTCTGACCTGCAGGGTTGATTGAAAATTCTGTATATAAAGTGTGATCTGACTAGCACTTATCAAGGACAGCACTTGAAACACTGGGAATAGAAATAAATGTGTTTTTTTTATTATTAGTTTTTTTTTAAACAAAGTGAATGCATTAGAATAGCCTGTAAGCAAAAAAAAAAAAGAAAAAAAGTACCAGTATCCCAATGACAATGAATTATATTCCATCCCCCCTGTCTGCTATCGGTTGATTTTTTATTTTCTTTTTTATTCGAATTGAAAGCTTTAATACCAAGCAAATGGACGAGAATATTTCTTCCATATGTGAACTTAAAAAAATGAAAATAAAAAATATGAATTTGCAAAATGTAGAATCTGGAAAAGTTTCCCAGAAAATAAGTCAATGGAATACAATGGGCTTCTGATATTGTGAAGATGTAAAGTACTTATTTTTGTGCCAATATACAATATGAATGTCATAAAGAGATTTATTCAGATCTGGTTGTCCATCCCTTATTTTCCCGCCGTGTCTGGATGAGTCTTGGTCTACATCCCGGGCAGGCCTGTGATGGATGGCAGCCTGTTTTCGATAGCGGCCTGTGTTAGATGGCAGCCGGTTTTTGATGGCGGCCTGTGTTGGATGGGGCCTGTTTTGATGGCGGCCTGTTTTGATGGCGGCCTGTGTTGGATGGGGCCTGTTTTGATGGCGGCCTGTTTTCGATGGCGGTCTGTGTTGGATGGCGTCCTTCCTTTTACCATGGAAAGATATTGATCTTTATCAGAAACTAGGCATACATTTAATAAGTGCTAAATGCAATCCAGCTGCACACGCACATGATGCGTAACTGTGGAACGCATCATGCTCCACCCCACCCATGCACTGTGACTTAATGTGCGTAGAATATCCACCAGGTAATTGGTCAGAGGATACTATCGTCTTCAGTGAGGGTGAAGCATCATGGTGGAGCCTTCAGATGTTCTGGGAGTGTTACACAGATGACATCTTTATACTGGAGATGCTCAATCCTTCACTGAATTTGTGAGGGAATTGAACACCAATGCCCTGGGCCTCAAACTTATCCATAAAATCAACCACAACACAATCAATTTTGTGGACTTCAGAATCAGCAGAGACACTCTAGGACTGTGTCTCTCAGCTCCAGTCCTCAAGACCCACCAACAGGTTAAGGTTTAAGAATTTCCTTAGTATTGGGAGTGTTCCTCCTTGCACAAATGCTGAGGTAGCGGTCCTGCTGCTGGGTTGTTGCCCTCCTACGGCCCCCTCCACGTCTCCTGGTGTACTGGCCTGTCTCCTGGTAGCACCTCCAGCCTCTGAACACTACGCTGACAGACACAGCAAACCTTCTCGCCACAGCTCGCATTGATGTGCCATCCTGGATGAGCTGCACTACCTGAGCCACTTGTGTGGGATGTAGAGTCCGTCTCATGCTACCACAAGTGTGAAAGCACAACCAACATTCAAAAGTGACCAAAACATCGGCCAGAAAGCATTGGTACTGAGATGTGGTCTGTGGTCCCCACCTGCAGCACCACTCCTTTTTTGAGGGTGTCTTGATAATTGCCAATAATTTCCATCTGTTGTCTATTCCATTTGCACAGCAGCATGTGAAACAGGATGCAACACTGATTGACAATCAAAGTGAACAGTTTTCACAGAAGTTTGATTTACTTGGAGTTAGATTCTATTGTTTAAACGTTCCCTTTATTTTTTGAGCAGTGTATATTAGCTTAAAATACAAAGCAAATGTGTCTTCTTTAATTTCAGAGATCATTTCATCTTCAACTTGCTTAACTGTTCACAATAACAGTAATTTTAGCTTGGGGTGCCCGAACTTTTACATGCCACTGTACATTAAACAGCAAGATGGATTTAAAAAAAAAAAAAGTAAGGATTTAATTAGCATCAGCATTAAAGTGCCTTTACATAAATGAACCTAGTTTGGGGTATAAAATTCTGAGGACCGAGTTTCTTTAAGAGATTCTTTGGAGGAGAAGGAGCTAGAAGCAGACTGACAGTCTCCTGCAAGTTCTCTTGAATTAATAGTTACACTTTGTTCTTTTATTTTTTACCATAGATTTTAAAGGGAATCTGTCACCCCCAAAATCGAGGGTGAGGTAAGTCCACCAGCATCAGGGGCTTCTCTACAGCATTCTGGAATGCTGAAGATAAGCCCCTGATGCCGGTGGGCTTACCTCACCCTCGATTTTGGGGGTGACAGATTCCCTTTAAATGTAACTGTCATTTTCAGAAAACTTGTAGTAGAATGCATTTGTCTCCTCCCCTCCTCTCACCATAGACTCTTATAAGCACCAACTGTCATCTCCTATCTTAGTAATGGGAACATCTGAACACATTCTTATGCTTTTACCTATGAATTGATATTGAGAGATCAGTCCAGGAAGAGAAAGAAGCAGATTATGTAGTACATATTGCTGTATAATATGATGACCACAACATATTAAGAAGATAAAAACTTTGATGTGAGTGCTTCTTTAAGGATTTTAAAAGTTTATATATTATTATGAACACCCAGTTACTGACGATGACACTGCTAACCACATTAATACATCTATGTCCACGTACTCAAAAGATGGAGGGTGCACTGGCCAGAACGCTACAAAGCAATAATTGCTGATAAAGTCAATCCACAAAGTTGTTAAGTTAGGCAATTGATTTCTTCTGTTAGCTCTTAATTTATATTCTTTGTGCATCTTATTAATCAAGAATTAAAAATCTAAATTTGTTAAGACCCCAAAGAAATCAAACTTAATTAGCTGGAGAAATGTTGTGTTAATGAATATATAATGGCAGACCAATTACATATTAATAAACAGTCTGGCAAGTATTCAGCTCCAGCTTCTGATTCATTAGCTTCTGTTTTATCTTACTTCTGCACTTGGAGTCTTTGATCAAAGGATTTGATGAACATGTTACAACTTCTACAAGTGACTTTTATGTGATAAACATCCTAGATAAGAACAAAATCTAACAATGTAAACTCAAGGTTGTTATGTGCAACTAAAACAATATATAATGAAAAGTACAGAAATGTTGTATAGAAGAAAATAACAAATATTGCCCTCTTTGAACAAGAGTATAATACTGCCCCCATGTACAAGAATATGACTACTATAATACTGCCCCTATGTACAAGAATATTACTGCTATAATACTGCTCCTATATACAAGAATATAACTACTATAATACTGCCCCCTATGTACAAGAATATAAATGCTATAATACTGTCCCGTAAGTACAAGAATATAACTACTATAATACTGCTCATATGTACAGGAATATAACTACTATAATACTGCCCATATGTACAAGAATATAACTACTATAATACTGCTCATATGTACAGGAATATAACTACTATAATACTCCCCCTATGTACAAGAATATAACTACTATAATACTGCCCCTATGTACAAGAATATAACTACTATAATACTGCCCCTATGTACAAGAATATTACTGCTATAATACTGCCACTATGTACAAGAATATAACTACTATAATACTGCCTCCTCTGTATAAGAATATAACTACTATAATACTGCCCCTATGTACAAGAATATATCTACTATAATACTGCCTCCTATGTACAAGAATATAACTACTATAATACTGTCCCTATGTATAAGAATATAACTACTATAATACTGCCCCTATGTACAAGAATATATCTACTATAATACTGCTCCTATGTACAAGAATATAACTACTATAATACTGCCCCTATGTACAAGAATATAACTACTATAATACTGCCCCTATGTACAAGAATATTACTGCTATAATACTGCCACTATGGACAAGAATATAACTACTATAATACTGTCCCTAAGTATAAGAATATAACTACTATAATACTGCCCCTATGTACAAGAATATAACTACTATAATACTGCCCCTATGTATAAGAATATAACTACTATAACACTGCCCCTATATACAAGAATATAACTACTATAATACTGCTCCTATGTACAAGAATATAACTACTATAATACTGCCCCTATGTACAAGAATATAACTACTATAATACTGCCCCTTGTGTATATTGTACTTGCTTCGTATCTTCGTCACCTCAGCGACTCTTTATATCCTATCCTGTACATAGACTCGGGCTGTTGTTCATATGTGAATCCGCTGGAGAATAATTGCTTAATACTCGGCAGGTGTCACATCCGCTATTGAGGACTGTTGTAATGTGACAGTGATGGTTTATTTGCCGCTTTCCAGGGTTTATGAAAAAGAGATATTTTTTTATGTGATAGAATTTATCTGACAGTCACATGTAACACAGTACTTGCTCCACGCTTTGTTGGGGGCATATAAATATATCTTGCGGCAGCAAACACAGCATTTTGGTGTTATTCATCCAGCAAATAAATGTGTGCAGAGGATGAGACTCAGCACTGCATATTATGTAGCTCCTAGTAATGGAGCATAGCCCTAACTGGGAACTGGCTCGTGATATTATTAAAGTGAATATTCACCGTTAGGCCATGTGCACACTGGATTACTCAGAAGCCGGCACAGTCGCCAAGTTTTCACAGACAAAACCTATGCAATAAAATGCCGGCTGTTGTTTTCTTGAAGTGCTTTTGGTGGCCGTCTTGCCGTCATTTTTACCGCGGTTCTGCCACCGTCATCTTTTACTCTGTACTGTGAAGTATAGAGACGGTGGCGTTTGAGCCGGAGCCAGACAAAGTATGAGCACATAACTTCTTTCAACAGCTTCAGGGTTCCAAGAAGTATCGTTTCTCCTTGCGGAGAGTGACATGTTTAGCATGACGAGGTGAGGAGACTTAAAGCCGCAATGCTCCTCTGGGAAATATGCAAATTGCCTCTTCAGAGAGGAAGAAGACTAGAACTCTATGGCCACCTATTGGATGTAGCGATCCTAACAGTCAATGTCAACCCTTTAACGAGCCTTGTCACATGCCTTAGGATAAAAGCCAAACCAGAATCTCAATTTGCAGACAACAGCTTCAGTGTTAAAAGATGTGACATACAAACGGCATATATAGGAGGGGAGGGGCAGCAGAGCATTTGCTCCAGGTGGAGTCATCCGGTAGTGCCATCAGGTTGCCTGATGCAGCGATCCATGGAGTCTCCCAGTCAGCTGCATTTTGCCACCCTCCACTTCAGAGAGGGATTCGGCCATTTTCCAGTGTGGAGAGGGAAGAGCTTAAGCAGAAAGTATTGGGATGGGGAAATATGTGGGGAGACACTATTGTGAGTGGGGGGAATGTGTGAGGTGACAGCATGGAGAGTGGTGGGGTAATTTGTGAGGAAATAGTATGGGGAGCGGGGACTAATGGATGAGAAGACAGTATGGGGAGCTGGGGGAATGCATAACGAGACAGTATGGGGAGGATGGAATATGTAAGGAGTCACTATGGGAACCGGGAGTGAATGTGTGTGGAGAGAGTAATGGGAAGGAAGTGGTAAACATGTGAGGATACAGTATGGGGAGCGTGTAGAAAAATGTGTGAGATGTGTGAAGAGACAGTATGATGAGTGTAGATGTGTGAGTAGACAGTATGCGGAGGGGGGAAATATGTCTTTTGTCAGTATGGGGAACAGGAGGGAATGTGTTATAAGACAGTATGGGGAAGAAGGTGGGAAATGTATGAGGAGACGGTATGTAGAGGGGTAGAAAAATATGTGAGGAGACAGTATGGGGAATTGGGAAATATGTGAGGAGTCACTATCATGAGCAGAAGTGAGCTTGTGATGAGACAGTATGGGCAAGAGGGGGGAAATTTGTAAAGAGACAGTGTGGGGAGTAGGTATAGCAGGGTGTTAGGAGACAGTATGGGGAGTGGTTTGTGCAATGTGTGAAGTGACAGTACGGGGAGAAATGTGTGCAGGGACAGTATGGAGGAGAAACTGAGCGACAACTCTAAATCTTTCTGAAAAACTCAAATCTAGTTAAAAACGTGTCTCTACTTAGTTTCCACTCGCATAACTCAGCAAAAAGGCTCCATGAGAATATACCCCGATACATCCCCCATATCCTTGTATCCAGGTCTCTGTAAATATTTACATGTTTTTCATGTGTTGCAGCTCTATTGCTGTTTAAATTTTTGCAAAATTTGTGAAAATCGGAAAATAAAGCAAAATGACTGCAACAATAGATACAAAGAAAATTGATTGTTCATTTATTTTTCTATTGCTTTACAACACATTTACACGTCACACATAAAAGGCAAAAAATATTTTATTGCGCAAATTAAATAACATCTGTACACATAAGAACTTGTAGCAGAGCAGGTACTATTATCATTGTCCCGTTATTTGGTATCCGATAATCGAAAAAATTCTATTAGAGTTTGAAACTTGTTTTAAACACAGAAATGCAAAATAGCTGCCAACCTGGAGGGGCCCTGTTCCTTCGCCTGCACACTTTATAATATCTGGCTGTTGATCTCTGATAGTCCGGCAGCTGGCAGGTCCCATTATGTCCCAATGAAATCAACTTTACTTTGCAGAAATCATGTCGAATTTCCAAACTTTCTCTACTGTGTGAGGATAGAGACTGTTCCTGTAGTATCAATTGTGGCCACTAGATGGCAATCAAAATTCAGCCTTTCGTTGCACCTAATATTTAGCTAGAAAAGTAATTAAAATTAAGTTTCACAGATAACGTTCAATAGCGGCATTGACGACTGAGAGCACACACTGAGTAATGAATGATCTTAAGTCTTTAAAGGATATGGACACCCTCAGGGGAATTTTAGTTACTTAAATGCATGTATTTTGGGCCCAAAATGATGTTTGCAATTGGGTTATATTAAATATTTTGTGCTATTTGCTTTTTGTAGGCTTTTTTCACCCTGCATGTCCATAGTCCATATTGTGTTAATTCATAGTTTTGATGCCTTCAGTGTGAATGTACAATTTTCATAGTCATGAAAATACAGAAAAATCTTTAAAATGAGAAGGTGTGTCCAAACTTTTGGTCTGTACTGTACATAAATTTCAGTAAAAAAAAATATATATTGTTGCCGAAAATATTGCTCGTATCCTTTAACCCACCAATATTTATTGCCAAGCAAAAAATAGGATTTGCGTGCTGGATGTGGTGTGTAAAAATCACAGCTGTTCTCGAAATATAAAATGTATTAGTGCTGTTCCTTTAAAAAAAATTACAAAAACATAAAAAGTCCCAAAATGGCACTGGCTTATATTTAACTTTTTGCTAAATTCTTCTTATTCTATCTGTTGATTAATTAACAACAACATTACTACTGGTTTGATCAAGCCCTAGAGAATATATCTAGCAAGTCATCCAGATATAAAAATAAAAAAAAACACACCAAATAATACTATAAAATGTACGGTATATATTTAAAAAAAACAAAATCTGATTAACAATTCAAGTTGTGGCCTATCTGCAGCGGGTTGCTATTTTTTAGCAAATTGTCTTGATTTTGACTGGAATTATTCAAGGTCCTTTCCCATCTCACACGGCCCTATCAATCAGATTTTTTTCCATTCTTACCACAACTTTTGAAGCTGTCAAGCACTGCATCCCCTAGTCACCCGTCTGCCACTTAGTACTTAGAGCTTCATTTTACTTTAGTAAGGGCAAAATAAAAATACACGGAGGCTTGGAAGAACTCATATTGTTTTTTCTTTGCCTTCTACTGTCTGCTCTATTAATCAGATCTTCTAATCATTACCAAAACTTTTGAAGCTGTCAAGCACTGCCTTCCATAGCGACCAGTCTGGCATGGTCTACTTAGTTCTTCATCTTAATATACTGAACTGGGAGACAAAGAAGAGCCCAGGAGGTCTGGAAGAAGTCCAGGCAGGATTTCTTCAACTCATACTGACCTAGTAATCAGATTTTTGAAGTTGACAGTCACTACACTCCCTAGAAATCAGTCTGTCACAGATTATCGTTTATATCTTCTTTACCGTTAGTTTAGATAATTAAAATGAAGAGATAATGAGAATCGGCGGAAATTAGACCACCTTTATCTTTCTACTGCCGGCCCTATTAACCAGATATTTCTGTTCTTACAATCGCTTTTGAATTCTCTACTCTTACCTGCACATTCCATTTCCATAGCAACCAGTCTGCCTTGGAATATCTGTATCTTCAGCAAAGGCTAAACAAGTACCGTCGGTACTTTGTAACAAACCATTGAATCTTCTAATGTCTGCCCTATTAATCAGATTTTTTTTAAAATTCTTATCACAACTTTTGAAGCTGTCAAGCACTGCATTCCCTAGTCACCAGTCTGCCGCAGATTACTTAGATCTTCATTTCACTTTCCTAGGGCAAAAAAAAAGATACAAGGAGGCTTGAAATTACTCAAACTAGTTTTCTTTGTCTCCTACTGCTTGCCCTACTAATCAGATTTTTCTATCCTTACCAAAACTTTTTTGAAGTTGTCAAACACTGCATTACAAGGAGTCTCGGCCAAAATATTGAACTGGGGGGTAAAGGAGGCCTGGCCAAAATCCAATCAGGCTTCCTTCATCTCATACTGCCCTAGTAATCAGATTTTTCTATTCTTATCAATACATTTGAAGTTGACAGACACTACACTCTATAGCAACCAGTCTGACACAGATTTACTTGTTTCCGCTTTACCCTTAGTTTAGAAAATTAAAGTGAAGATACAAGGAGGCCCGGCAGAACCCAAACCAGTTTTTCATTATCGTCTGCCACTGATTACTTATATCTTCATTTTAATTTTCTAAACTAAGGGTAAAGAAGATGGAAGGAACTTCGGCAGAACTCAAGCCAGTTTTTCCCCATCTCCTACCGTCTGCCTTATTAATCATATTTGTGTAAAATTCATACAGATTTGGAAATGTCTTCATTATGACTTACATTATGAGACTTCGTGGCAGTACAGCTCTGTGGCTTTAGTTGAATTTTAGAAGAAATGTTCCATGTTACAAAAAATATTCTCTTTGTATTATCAAAAACAGTTCAGCTTCAGGCCTTTATTAATGCCATATTAATAAATTAATGAAATGCCCATCAGGCCTAAGCTACAGATCATTCCATGTAAAACAATGGCTGGGGTTTATGGTAATTTGCATAAATATATAAGGGTGACTTTGGGAGTGGAATAGAGGCGTGGCTTAAAGGATTTGTACAGAAATGTGAAACAATGTTACAAAGTGAGAGTGAATGGAAAGTAATATACACCTGGTTATGCCATACAGATATGAGGAGGGGTAGGCATACCATACAAGAACAGTCTTTCGTCTTACCCACTGTAACAATGATTTTCAAGTTGGAGATAATCTAAAATACACCTCCTAGTACAGGTTCAGGTTGCTGCTCTCCACCATGCTTTACACTGCAGCTCCAGGTTGCAAGATGTGTATGAGTATAATCCCAGAAGTGTATGGGAAGTGGAGTGATTGTAAACTACAAACTAAGCTGCATTGAGAAAAAGAAGATCTTGCAAATAAATATTCATACTTTTTAAAGAGTAACTAAACTTTTAAATTAATTTTGTCCAGTATGGAAAGTTATCAAACTTTGAAAACCACTTTATTAAGGATTTGTCTTCATTTTTGTAAAAAAAAATGCATGTAAGTGTTTTCCAAACCCCTTATTTGCCTTAGTTCAGCTGCATTGATTTTAGAACATTTAGAGTACAGATGATGGCAGTGATGGGTCAGCCTTGCCGCTGTGTGTCACTACATCTGGGGATAAGCTGCTGCAAGAGATTGTTCTGAAAAGCAGAACACTCAGAGGAGGAGAAAGGAGCCGACCGATCACTGCAATCATCTGTACTCCTAAGGAGTACATACTGATATCGATCACTGCAATCATCTGTACTCCTAAGGAGTACATACTGATATCGATCACTGCAATCATCTGTACTCCAAAGGATTACATACTGATATCGATCACTGCAATCATCTGTACTCCTAAGGAGTACATACTGATATCGCTCACTGCAATTCTCTGTACTCCTAAGGAGTACATACTGATATCGCTCACTGCAATTGTCTGTACTCCTAAGGAGTACATACTGATATCGCTCACTGCAATTGTCTGTACTCCTAAGGAGTACATAATGATATCGATCACTGCAATCATCTGTACTCCTAAGGAGTACATACTGATATCGCTCACTGCAATTCTCTGTACTCCTAAGGAGTGCATACTGATATTGCTCACTGCAATTGTCTGTACTCCTAAGGAGTACATACTGATATCGCTCACTGCAATTGTCTGCACTACAAAGGATTGCATACTGATATCGCTCACTGCAATTGTCTGTACTCAAAAGGAGTTCATACTGATATCGCTCACTGCAATTGTCAGTACTCCAAAGGATTACATACTGATATCGATCACTGCAATCATCTGTACTCCAAAGGATTACATACTGATATTGCTCACTGCAATTGTCTGTACTCCAAAGGAGTTCATACTGATATCGCTCACTGCAATTGTCAGTACTCCAAAGGATTACATACTGATATCGATCACTGCAATCATCTGTACTCCAAAGGATTGCATACTGATATCGCTCACTGCAATTGTCTGTACTCAAAAGGAGTTCATACTGATATCGCTCACTGCAATTGTCAGTACTCCAAAGGATTACATACTGATATCGATCACTGCAATCATCTGTACTCCAAAGGATTACATACTGATATCACTCACTGCAATTGTCTGTACTCCAAAGGAGTTCATAGAGATATCATTGCAGCTGAGGTAGGTGACTAGACTAGGTAAAATATTTTTTTTTTATAAGCAAGTCCCTTAATAAAGTGATTTTCATAACTTCTCATGCAGGGCAAAATTGAAAAATAAATTAATAAATAAACGTTTGGTTCCATCTTTCATGATCATAAAATCAGCAGGAAGATTAAAGGGTTTTGGAAAGTTTATGTAAATGATAGAACAGGCCACTAAAAATGACCAAATGAAAGTTTTTTTTCTCTCGTGAGATCCCCAGCGATCAGTTGTGATCAGGCAGCAAGTGTTCGATTATCAAGCAGCGCCTCCGCAGGGGATAAGAAGCATTACACAATTCTTATTGAAATCGATAGGCTGGGTCCTCCAGAAAGATTGTGTCTTAAGTCTGCTCTGACTGATGAAAGAGATTTCCTAACAAAGGACTCTTCTCTATTAAGTCATAATTCCCTGATAGGGTATTTGAAAATGTTTTTTTTTTTTATAATGCAGACTGTCTCTTTAAATAATACTAAAACAACAGGTGACGGGATCCGATCCCCGTGAAATGTCGTCACTGTGCTTGGCGGAATCCACCAGGCGTGGGTTGAACGTCCTCCAATGGTCGGCATCAGCTACTTTCGGGGATGTTCTTGTTTCTCAGTAGCATGAAGTATGGAGACAAGGTGCCCAGCATGTACTCGCTGCAAAATGAGCAGAATTCACAATTATCAGAGAGGGATCAGTAGTAAATGGCAGCATGCAGCAAAGCAACCGGCAGCAGGTGGAGCGGCGTTCGGCACACAAGCCCCTTAGCCGTTAGACGTCTGCCCCCCCAGTGAATTGACTCACCCTGGCTCCCACGGCTTACCCACTCAGGACTGAAACCACACGGAAAGTGAACTTTTATTACTTTTGTGCACATAGGCTCAAGCTTGTTTGTTTCCCAATGTAGGCACAGAGCTTGGCGGTTTCAACTTCAACTGAGGCACAGCGCTTGATGGTTCCATAACAAAACTTAAAGAATAACTAAACTTTAATTTTATATATTTTTTTTAGAACTTTGAACAGAAAGTTATGAAACTTTGCAAATCACTTTCTTAAGGAATTCACCTTCATTACTGCAAGAAAAATTGCATATAAGTGACATCAAGCTTCAGGCTTTTCTCCAGTCTACGCAACCTTCTTCAGAACATTTGGAGTACAGATGATGGCAGTGATGGGTCGGCTCAGCCCCTGTGTCTCACTAAGTGCGGAGAAGCTGCTGCAGGAAGAATGTTCTAATTTGCACAACACTCAGAGGAGGAGACAGGAGATGATTGATCACTGCCATCATCTGTACTCCAATGGAGCAAATAGACTGGGGAAAATCCGGGGTTTGGAAGCCACTTAAATGCATTTTTTAACAGGACTGAAGATAAAGTCCTTAATAAAGTGATTTGCAAAGTTTCATAACTTTCCATAAAGGACAAAATTATTAAAAAAAAATAAAAGTTTAGTTTCTGTTTAACTGGGGACATTTTGATATTTTTTAGTTCCAGTTTGCAGCTCGGGGAGAAAGTTCTATGTCTACGATAGTCACCCAGGAAACACTAGCTACACTTCTGTGTTTTTGACCCAACTCCAGAGTTTTTGGCACCTATAAAGGAGGAAACTCTGAGCTGTAAACATTTTCCCATAGCTGCGCCATATTTTATGTGCACTGGAGAAACCTTCTGGAACCACTGTGTTCCGACACCTCTCAAGAACATTCCACAGATGTTTGCCTGCACTTCCGGGACTCTCGGGGGTCTAGTTATTTACGGAATGATTGGGGGGAGTTAGCAAGTATGATATATACACGCTCTGGCGTCCACCATCGAAGTGCCTCATTTAAAGTGACAGTACCAATAAATGCAATCTGATGCATTATTGAAGCACTAGGTCATGCATAAAACAGTGCAGTATACACTTGGCAGGCAAATGCTCCCCTGCATCTGAGCACAACACACAAACCAAAGAGCAATTGTCAGGCAGCGGCGGTTTACGCACCGCCTAACTCAGGAGAAAGTAATATTGCCCATGCCTGGAAACAAGAACAGAAGATTAAATGTTCATGAAAACAGTTTAAGACGCTGTACAGACTGGCTACTCTGTTATATACACTGCTCAAAAAAATAAAGGGAACACTTAAACAACAGAATATAACTCCAAGTATATCAAACTTCTGGGAAATCAAACTGTCCAATGCTTTCTGGCTGATGTTTTGGTCACTTTTGAATGTCGGTTGTGCTTTCACACTCGCGGTAGCATGAGACGGACTCTACAACCCACACAAGTGGCTCAGGTAGTGCAGCTCATCCAGGATGGCACATCAATGCAAGCTGTGGCAAGAAGGTTTGCTGTGTCTGTCAGCGTAGTGTCCAGAGGCTGGAGGCGCTACCAGGAGACAGGCCAGTACACCCGAAGACGTGGAGGGGGCCGTAGGAGGGCAACAACCCAGCAGCAGGACCACTACCTCAGCCTTTGTGGAAGAAGGAACAGGAGGAGCACTGCCAGAGCCCTGCAAAATGACCTCCAGCAGGCCACAAATGTGCATGTGTCTGCACAAACGGTTAGAAACCAACTCCATGAGGATCGTCTGAGTGCCCGACGTCCACAGATGGGGGTTGTGCTCACAGCCCAACACCGTGCAGGATGCTTGGCATTTGCCACAGAACACCAGGATTGGCAAATTCGCCACTGGTGCCCTGTGCTCTTCACAGATGAAAGCAGGTCCACACTGAGCACATGTGACAGAGTCTGGAGATGCCGTGGAGAGCGATCTGCTGCCTGCAACATCCTTTAGCATGACAGGTTTGGCAGTGGGTCAGTAATGGTGTGGGTTGGCATATCTTTGGAGGGCCGCACAGCCCTCTGTGTGCTCACCAGAGGTAGCCTGACTGCCATTAGGTACCGAGATGAGATCCTCAGACCCCTTGTGAGAGCATATGCTGGTGCGGTTGGCCCTGGGTTCCTCCTAATGCAGGACAATGCCAAACCTCATGTGGCTGGAGTGTGTCAGCAGTTCCTGCATTATGAAGGCATTGAAGCTATGGACTGGCCCGCCCGTTCCCCAGACCTGAATCCGATTGAACACATCTGGGACATCATGTCTCGCACCATCCAGCAACGTCCCGTTGGACCACAGACTGTCCAGGAGTTGGCAGATGCTTTAGTCCAGGTCTGGGAGGAGATCCCTCAGGACACCATCCACCGCCTCATCAGGAGCTTGCCCAGGCAGTGTAGGGAGGTCATAAAGGCATGTGGAGGCCACACACACTACTGAGCATCATTTTGACTTGTTTTAAGGACGTTAGATTTCACTTAAATTTTGTGTGTGACTCAAAATCCAGGTCTACATTGGTTAGTAAATTTGATTTTCATTGATGATTTTTGTGTGATTTTGTTTGTCAGCACATTCATCTTTGTACAGAACAAAGTATTCAATGAGAATATTTCATTAATTCAGATCTAGGACCTGTCATTTCAGTGTTCCCTTTATTTTTTTGAGCAGTATATATATATATATATATATATATATATATATATATATATATAGTATATAAATATACAGGTATAGTATATACATACATTTATATAGTGGAATACAATATATATACAATACAGCCCAAAAGTTAGGACACACCTTCTCATTTAAAGATTTTTCTGTATTTTCATGACTATGAAAATTGTACATTCACACTGAAGGCAACAAAACTATGAATTAACACATGTGGAATTATATACTTAACAAAAAAGTGTGAAACAACTGAAATTATGCCTTATATTCTAGGTTCTTCAAAGTAGTCACCTTTTGCTTTGATGACTGCTTTGCACACTCTTGGCATTCTCTTGATGAGCTCCAAGAGGTAGTCACCGGGAATGGTTTTCACTTCACAGGTGTGCCCTGTCAGGTTTAATAAGTGGGATTTCTTGCCTTATAAAGGGGATTGGGACCATCAGTTGTGTTGAGCAGAAGTCTGGTGGATACACAGCTGATAGTCCTACTGAATAGACTGTTAGAAATTGTATTATGGCCAGAAAAAAGCAGCTAAGTAAAGAAAAACGAGTGGCCATCATTACTTTAAGAAATGAAGGTCAGTCAGTCTGAAAAATTGGGAAAACTTTGAAAGTGTCCCCAAGTGCAGTGGCAAAAACCATCAAGCGCTACAAATAAACTGTCTCACATGAGGACCGCCCCAGGAAAGGAAGACCAAGAGTCACCTCTGCTTCTGAGGATAAGTTTACCCTTGTCACCAGCCTCAGAAATCGCAGGTTAACAGCAGCTCAGATTAGAGACCAGGTCAATGCCACACAGAGTTCTAGCAGCAGACACATCTCTACAACAACTGTTAAGAGGAGACTTTGTGCAGCAGGCCTTCATGGTAAAATAGCTGCTGGGAAACCACTGCTAAGGACAGGCAACAAGCAGAAGAGACTTGTTTGGGCTAAAGAACACAAGGAATGGACATTAGACCAGTGGAAATCTGTGATTTGGTCTGATGAGTCCAAATTGGAGATCTTTGGTTCCAACCACTGTGTCTTCGTGCGACGCAGAAAAGGTGAACGGATGGACTCTACATGCCTGGTTCCCACCGTGAAGCATGGAGGAGGAGGTGTGATGGTGTGGGGGTGCTTTACTGGTGACACTATTGGGGATTTATTCAAAATTGAAGGCATACTGAACCAGCATGGCTACCACAGCATCTTGCAGCGGCATGCTATTCCATCCGGTTTGCGTTTAGTTGGACCATCATTTATTTTTCAACAGGACAATGACCCCAAACACACCTCCAGGCTGTGTAAGGGATATTTGACCAAGAAGGAGAGTGATGGGGTGCTACACAAGATGACCTGGTCTCCACAGTCACCAGACCTGAACCCAATCGAGATTGTTTGGGGTGAGCTGGACCACAGAGTGAAGACAAAAGGGCCAACAAGTGCTAAGCATCTCTGGGAACTCCTTCAAGATTGTTGGAAGACCATTCCCGGTGACTAAATCTTGAAGCTCATCAAGAGAATGCCAAGAGTGTGCAAAGCAGTCATCAAAGCAAAAGGTGGCTACTTTGAAGAACCTAGAATATAAGACATAATTTCAGTTGTTTCACACTTTTTTGTTAAGTATATAATTCCACATGTGTTAATTCATAGTTTTGATGCCTTCAGTGTGAATGTACAATTTTCATAGTCATGAAAATGCAGAAAAATCTTTAAATGAGAAGGTGTCCAATCATTTGGTCTGTACTGTATATACATACAATTATATTATACAAATAAATAAAAAAACAATAGGGGATATAGATTGCTTACTTCACAGTCGTTGATTTGGATACTTTGAATTTGTTCGGGGACGACCAGTGCTCCACCTTGTATTTCAATTCTTTGTTCTAGAAACAAAAAGAGAACCTCCAGGAATCACTACTTGCAGCCTTTCCTTCTCCAGTCCTGCTCATCGCACATCCCAATAATCCCAGATTCCACCACCTGGGGTACATTTTTATGTGACCTTCATGCAGGTCAATAGGAGCCGTATATAGCCGTGTTCAGCTCGCCCTCTAGTGGTGGGGGCAGGAAATCTCAGCGACAATTTTTGTAATATGGGAGATTTTGGAACAAGGCAAGATTTCTTGGAACTAAAAAGGATTTGCATAAAAATGGCACAAAAAAATAGATTTCTGGGCTGATACAGTCACTCGCTTACCGACATGTGGGTTGGTAAAAAATGAGAAGTTTGAGTCACGCTCCCCAAAGTACCCAAAATCAAACAGGATTTGCCCATTTGTGACCAAATCGTGTACATATTAGAAGCTTCCTCCATGATATGTATGAAATCTCAATATTCTTTTAATCTTCCTGTAATCCAGAATATATAGATATCTATATAATTATATATACAGTGTATCACTCTATATTTTTTAGCTCACCTGACATTCGAGCAGATCAATTTTTTCCTTCAGTTCCCCAATCGTGACATCCTGCTCTTTTAGTCGGCCCTTCAGTTCTTCACTCTGGAAAATACAGCAAGAAAACAGAAGCATTGAACTTTTCTTTTTAAAATACATAATTAATTGATTTAAAGGTGGTATTCACTTGGCACCATCCCTTTACGTTAGAATGATACCCATAGAATCACACGGTCACATTTGGTGTCCTGCTGCTGAATCCCCAGCGATCACCTGTGATCTGTGCTGGAAATGTTTAATATTCCACAGCGCCACCACTGGGGAATGAAGTGTTACAAGAAGTCCTTTTAAATGAATGATCTATCCGTTTAATGCCGTCACATGCTCCATCCCTCTGCTCTTTGCAGCCACACTCTGCTCTGGATAAGAGATGGGGGTCCTTAATTAGCATCCCCCTCCACAGCTAGAAACAAAGCATAGCATACTGAGGACTGACATTGATGCACCAGTATTACACTGGGAGCCCTGACAACCAGCTGTATGAACTGGCTATGATGCCTGCCCTTCCACTGTGCGCTGGGCAGTTTCATACCTGTAGCAGAAGTTGCACCTGGTAACACATTTTACTACAGCAATGTCACATTCAAGTGAATGGTAAATATGATTGAAAAGGATGAGACTCAAAACCCCTATAATCAGATGCTCATGGGGGGCATTGAGAATGGGACCATCACCAACTTGAAATTGATAGTCCACACTAAGGATTAATCATCAATTTGAAAGAACCAGATAATGCCTTTTCATTCCCTTCTTCAATTTGTATGTCAGCTCTTCCTGTCTGCTGCAGATTCAGAGCTCAGTGGATGTTCCCTGTGGAGCTGCAGGTTCAGATCTCAGTGGGTGTTCCCTGTAGAGCTGCAGGTTCAGATCTCAGTGTGTCTTCCCTGTGGAGCTGCAGGTTCAGATCTCAGTGGGTGTTCCCTGTGGAGCTGCAGGTTTAGAGCTCAGTGGGAGTTCCAGGTGAAGCTGCAAGTTCAGAGCTCAGTGGGTGTTCTCTGTGGAGCTGCAGGTTCAGAGCTCAGTGGATGTTCCATGTAAAGCTGCAGGTTCAGAGCTCAGTGGAAGTTCCATGTGAATCTGCAGGTTCAGAGCTCAGTGGATGTTCCCTGTGGAGCTTCAGGTTCAGAGCTCAGTGGATGTTCCCTGTGGAGCTTCAGGTTCAGAGCTCAGTGGGTATATCCTGTGGAGCTTCAGGTTTAGAGCTCAAGGGATGTTCCCTGTGGAGCTGCAGGTTCAGAGCTCAGTGGGTGTTCCCTGTAGAGGAGCAGGTTCAGAGATCAGTGGGTGTTCCCTGTGGAGCTGCAGGTTCAGAGCTCAGTGGGTGTTCCCTGTAGAGGAGCAGGTTCAGAGATCAGTGGGTGTTCCCTGTGGAGCTGCAGGTTCAGAGCTCAGTGGATGTTCGCTCTGGAGCTGCAGGTTCAGAGCTCAGTGGATGTTTCCTGTGGAGCTTGAGGTTCAGAGCTCAGTGGATGTTCCCTGTGGAGCTTCAGATTCAGAGCTCAGTGGATGCTCCATGTGGAGCTTCGGGTTCAGAGCTCAGTGGGTATATCCCGTGGAGCTTCAGGTTTAGAGCTCAGGGAATGTTACTTGTGGAGCTGCAGGTTCAGAACTTAGTGGGTGTTCCCTGTGGAGCTGAAGGTTCAGAGCTCAGTGGGTGTTCCCTGTGGAGGAGCAGGTTCCGAGCTCAGTGGGTGTTCCCTGTGGAGGACCAGGTTCAGAGCTCAGTGGGTGTTCCCTGTGGAGCTGCAGGTTCAGAACTCAGTGGGTGTTCCCTGTGGAGCTGAAGGTTCAGAGCTCAGTGGGTGTATCCTGTGGAGCTGCAGGTTCAGAGCTCAGTGGATGTTCCCTGTGGAGCTTCAGATTCAGAACTCAGTGGATGTTTCCTGTGGAGCTCCAGGTCCAGAGCTTAGTGGATGTTCCCTGTGGAGCTTCAGATTCAGAGCTCAGTGGATGTTCCCTGTGGAGCTTCAGGTTCAGAGCTCAGTGGGTATATCCTGTGGAGCTTCAGGTTTAGAGCTCAGGGGATGTTACCTGTGGAGCTGCAGGTTCAGAACTTAGTGGGTGTTCCCTTGTGGAGCTGTAGGTTCAAAGCTCAGTGGGTGTTCCCTGTGGAGCTGTAGGTTCAGAACTTAGTGGGTGTTCCCTTGTGGAGCTGTAGGTTCAAAGCTCAGTGGGTGTTCCCTGTGGAGCTGCAGGTTCAGAACTCAGTGGGTGTTCCCTGTGGAGGAGCAGGTTCAGAGCTCAGCGGGTGTTCCCTGTGGAGCTGCAGGTTCAGAACTCAGTGGGTGTTCCCTGTGGAGGAGCAGGTTCAGAGCTCAGCGGGTGTTCCCTGTGGAGCTGAAGGTTCAGAGCTCAGTGGGTGTTCCCTGTGGAGGAGCAGGTTCAGAGCTCAGTGGGTGTTCTCTGTGGAGCTGCAGGTTCAGAACTCAGTGGGTGTTCCCTGTGGAGCTGAAGGTTCAGAGCTCAGTGGGTGTATCCTGTGGAGCTGCAGGTTCAGAGCTCAGTGGATGTTCCCTGTGGAGCTTCAGATTCAGAGCTCAGTGGATGTTTCCTGTGGAGCTCCAGGTTCAGAGCTCAGTGGATGTTCCCTGTGGAGCTTCAGATTCAGAGCTCAGTGGGTGTTCCCTGTGGAGGAGCAGGTTCAGAGCTCAGCGGGTGTTCCCTGTGGAGCTGTAGGTTCAGAACTTAGTGGGTGTTCCCTTGTGGAGCTGTAGGTTCAAAGCTCAGTGGGTGTTCCCTGTGGAGGAGCAGGTTCCGAGCGCAGTGGATGTTCCCTGTGGAGCTGAAGGTTCAGAGCTCAGTGGGTGTATCCTGTGGAGCTGCAGGTTCACAGCTCAGTGGGTGTTCCCTGTGAAACTGCTCTTTCCAATTCCAATCTCTTTACGGGCTACTAGAACAACCTTTTCTTAAATACTATATTCCACAGTGTAAAATAAGAATATCAGATACCTCCTGCACTGAAGCAGTTGAGCAATGTTAGATCAGGTCTTCATGGGCTTGTGTGACATTGTTATGCCACGTGAGCACTGCAGCCAATCAGTGGCCGCTACTGCCCTGCAGTTCTCATTCTTCCTTTGTATGAATGTCAGACATCTGAAGGAAGTGTGATAATTACAGCAAGCTGTGACATGACAACACATGAGGCAGGGAGCTTCCCTTGAACTCATACATATCTAGCACTGCTCACAGCTGAGGGTTTGTTACAAACATTGTAAGTTCTCTAGTCAACCATGTGAACTAAACAGCCTGGAATTCAGGTTGATACATTTCACCTGCACCGATACATTGTAACAAACTCAGGAATGGAGAAAAATTGGTGTTTCTGATGTATCTGTCTCACAGATGATTGTCTAGATGGAACACATTTATAGCCTCTTCTCAGCAGCTTCTTTTCCATGTTCCTAACATCTTTATCTAAGCAGGTGTGAATCTATTCCATGAAAGCAAGCTGAAATTTTGAGGTGGCTGAGAATATTGGAAGTGGGGTAAATTGCTTCATCATTAGATTTTTGTTTGGTAGAATAGCTGCAATAGTCTTAGTTGACCACTAAGGGGCAGTAAAACTACAGGAGAGGAGTCTAGGTGACTAATATGTGCTAATGGCGCTGTATGGATTCAGCTTCTCATGTGCAGTGTAAATATGTGCAAACTTTTAAATTCAGGCCTAGAAGCTGAGATCTGGGGTGCTGTATGCATCGTTTTCATATGGTGAGTGTTATTTATGAATCTTTCTATTTTCTGTAACTTGAATTCAAGTGTAACTATTGTTTAATTTTTTTTCCATAACACAATAACATACATAAAAATAAAAAACTTTTTACTACATGATATCAGGGAAATCTGCGTCTTTCTTCTCCTCGATTAATCATTCATTCTAAGTTTAGGGGAAAAATTTGTAAAAATCTGCATTCAGTGAAGACAGATTTTCCCATTACTAAGATAGATGACAGTTTGTGCATAGAAAGTTCTATGGAGAACTGTGATTATAGTCTCACGAGAGGCAGAATGTCTAGCTACTCCCTAGTATATCTGTGTCTGCCTCTAGCTCCTCCCTAGAATGTCTGTGTCTGCCTCTAGCTCTTCCCTAGTATATCTGTGTCTGCCTCTAGCTCCTCCCTAGAATGTCTGTGTCTGCCTCTAGCTCCTCCCTAGAATGTTTGTGTCTGCCTCTAGCTCCTCCCTAGAATGTCTGTCTCTGTCTCTAGCTCCTCCCTAGAATGTCTGTGTCTGCCTATAGCTCCTCCCTAGGATGTCTGTATCTGCCTCTAGCTCCTCCCTAGTATATCTGTCTCTGCCTCTAGCTCCTCCCTAGAATGTCTGTGTCTGCCTCTAGCTCCTCCCTAGAATGTCTGTCTCTGTCTCTAGCTCCTCCCTAGAATGTCTGTGTCTGCCTCTAGCTCCTCCCTAGAATGTCTGTCTCTGCCTCTAGCTCCTCCAAGCACAAAATGTCACCTCTTATCTTAGTAACTGGAAAATCTGTCTTAATTGAATCTAGATTTTACCCAAGAATTGAGAATGAAAGATCAGTCCAGGAGTAAGAAGCAGATTTGTCTGATAAGATTTATTACAAAGTAGATTTTTTTCACTTGTAATATTGATTTATGAGATAAAAAGACTTCCTTAAGTGTCACCTCTGCTTCACAAGCAGATATAGAAGTGACTAAACTGGTCCTACAAGGTGCTGCAAGCACTCTGCAGTGCCTACAGTACATGAGGATGTGGGTTGAGCTGTTATGACCCCAATGGCAGAGGGTCTCAGAATTTATTACCAAGTCTGCAAACACAAAAAACCAGCTCATAGGGCAGTGGTAACTAGGCTGACCGTATACCTGAACCTAGCACCACAAATAGCAGCAGCCGGGGAACGTACCTACGTTGGTTCTAGACGTCTCGCGCCAGCCGGAGAACTAACTAACCCTAGAAGGGAAAAGATAGACCTTTCTTGCCTCCAGAGAAAAGACCCCAAAAGTTGGATACAAGCCCCCAACAAATAATAACGGTGAGGTAAGAAGAAAAGACAAACGTAAGGATGAACTAGGTTTTTAGCAAAGAGAGGCCCACTGACTAATAGCAGAATATAGGAAGATGACTTATACGGTCAGCAAAAACCCTATCAAAATTTCCACGCTGAATATTCAAGAACCCCCGAACCGTCTAACGGCACGGGGGGAGAATATCAGCCCCCTAGAGCTTCCAGCTATATCAGGAATCACATTTGGTACAAGCTGGACAGAAATAAAAGCAAATGCAAATAACCAAAAAAATAAGGAAGCAGGACTTAGCTTATTTTGCAAGAACCAGGACCAGCAGACAGGAGCAAACAGAAAGGAACTGATTACAATGATGCCAGGCACCAGACTGAAAATCCAGGAAGCTTAAATAGCAACACCCCTGGACTAACGAGCCAGGTGGGTACCAAGCTAGAGAAAGAAGCTCAAAGTGTCATGTCGCTAGTGACCACAAAAGGGAGCCAAAAAGTCCAATTCACAACAGTACCCCCCCCTTAAGGAGGGGTCACCGAACCCTCACCAAGACCACCAGGACGATCAGGATGAGCAGCGTGAAAGGCACGAACTAAATCGGCCGCATGAACATCAGAGGCGACCACCCAGGAATTATCCTCCTGACCATAGCCCTTCCACTTGACCAGATACTGAAGCCTCCGTCTGGAGAGACGAGAATCCAAGATCTTCTCCACCACGTACTCAAACTCGCCCTCAACCAACACCGGAGCAGGAGGCTCAACAGAAGGAACCACAGGCACAACGTAGCGCCGCAACAAAGACCTATGGAACACGTTGTGAATGGCAAACGACACCGGAAGATCCAAGCGAAAGGACACTGGATTAAGGATTTCCAAAATCTTATAAGGACCGATGAAGCGAGGCTTAAATTTAGGAGAGGAGACCTTCATAGGAACAAACCGAGAAGACAGCCACACCAAATCCCCAACACGAAGTCGGGGACCCACACCGCGGCGGCGGTTGGCAAAACGCTGAGCCTTCTCCTGTGACAACTTTAGGTTGTCCACCACATGATTTCAGATCCGCTGCAACCTATCCACCACAGAATCTACCCCAGGACAGTCAGAGGGCTCAACATGTCCCGAGGAAAAACGAGGATGAAAACCAGAGTTGCAGAAAAATGGCGAAACCAAAGTAGCGGAACTAGCCCGATTATTAAGGGCAAACTCAGCCAATGGCAAGAAGGTCACCCAATCATCCTGATCTGCAGAAACAAAACACCTCAAATAAGCCTCTAGAGTCTGATTTGTTCGCTCCGTTTGGCCATTAGTTTGAGGATGAAAGGCAGAAGAAAATGACAAATCAATGCCCATCTTAGCACAAAAGGATCGCCAGAACCTGGAAACAAACTGGGATCCTCTGTCAGACACGATATTCTCAGGAATGCTGTGCAAGCGAACCACATTCTGAAAGAATAAAGGAACCAGATCGGAAGAGGAAGGCAGCTTAGGCAAAGACACCAAATGGACCATCTTGGAAAAGCGATCACATACCACCCAGATGACAGACATGCCCTGAGACACCGGAAGATCTGAAATGAAATCCATGGAAATGTGTGTCCAAGGCCTCTTCGGGACAGGTAAAGGCAAGAGCAACCCGCTGGCACGAGAACAGCAAGGCTTAGCTCGAGCACAAGTCCCACAGGACTGCACAAATGACCGCACATCCCGTGACAAGGAAGGCCACCAAAAGGACCTAGCCACCAAATCTCTGGTGCCAAAAATTCCCGGATGCCCTGCCAACACCGAGGAATGAACCTCGGAAATGACTCTGCTGGTCCATTTATCAGGAACAAACAGTCTGTCAGGTGGACAAGAGTCAGGTCTACCAGCCTGAAATCTCTGCAACACACGTCGCAAATCCGGAGAAATGGCTGACAAGATTACTCCCTCTTTAAGAATACCAGCTGTCTCTGAAACTCCAGGAGAGTCAGGCACAAAGCTCCTTGAAAGAGCATCAGCCTTCACATTCTTTGAACCTGGTAGGTACGAGACCACAAAGTCAAAACGGGAGAAAAACAATGACCAACGGGCCTGTCTAGGATTCAGGCGTTTAGCAGACTCGAGATACATCAGATTCTTGTGATCAGTCAAGACCACCACACGATGCATAGCACCCTCGAGCCAATGACGCCACTCCTCAAATGCCCACTTCATGGCCAACAACTCCCGATTGCCAACATCATAGTTCCGCTCAGCAGGCGAAAACTTCCTAGAAAAAAAAGCACATGGTCTCATTACAGAGCAACCAGGGCCTCTCTGCGACAAAACGGCCCCTGCCCCGATCTCAGAAGCATCCACTTCAACCTGAAAGAGAAGTGAGACATCAGGCTGGCACAAAACAGGCGCCGAAGTAAACCGGCGCTTCAGCTCTTGGAAAGCTTCCATGGCTGCAGGAACCCAGTTAGCAACATCAGAACCTTTCTTGGTCATATCCGTCAAAGGTTTAACAACACTAGAAAAGTTAGCGATAAAACGACGGTAGAAGTTAGCAAAACCCAAGAACTTCTGAAGACTCTTAACTGACGTGGGTTGAGTCCAATCATGAATAGCTCGGACCTTGACTGGGTCCATCTCCACCGCAGAAGGGGAAAAAATAAAACCCAAAAAGGGAACCTTCTGTACTCCAAAGAGACACTTTGAGCCCTTAACGAACAAAGCATTCTCACGCAAAACCTGAAACACCGTCCTGACCTGCTTAACATGGGAGTCCCAATCATCAGAAAAAACCAGAATATCATCCAGATAAACAATCATAAATTTATCTAGATACTTCCGGAAGATGTCATGCATTAAGGACTGAAAAACTGAAGGAGCATTAGAGAGCCCAAAAGGCATCACCAAGTACTCAAAATGACCTTCGGGCGTATTAAATGCAGTTTTCCATTCATCTCCTTGCTTAATGCGCACAAGGTTGTACGCACCACGAAGATCTATCTTGGTGAACCACTTGGCACCCTTAATCCGGGCAAACAAGTCTGACAACAGAGGCAAAGGATACTGAAATTTAACAGTGATTTTATTCAGAAGCCGATAGTCTATACAAGGTCTCAAAGATCCGTCCTTCTTGGCCACAAAAAAGAATCCCGCACCAAGAGGGGAAGAGGATGGACGGATATGCCCCTTCTCCAGAGACTCCTTGATATACGAACGCATTGCGGTATGCTCAGGTACAGACAGATTAAATAATCTTCCCTTAGGAAATTTACTACCTGGAATCAAATCTATAGCGCAGTCACAATCCCTATGAGGAGGAAGAGCACTGGACCTGGACTCGCTGAAAACATCCTGATAATCAGACAAATACTCAGGAACTTCTGAAGGAGTAGAGGAAGCAATAGACACCGGCGGGGAATCTGTTATGACCCCAGTGGACAGGGTCTCAGAGGAACGTGTAAGTCTGCGATATTCAAAAATCCAGCTCATAGGGCTGTGGTAACTGGGTTGACCAAATAGCTACTCCTAACGCCAACACTAGAAGTAGCCGGGGATCATGCCTACGGTGATCGCTAGATGACTCGCGCCAGCCGGAGAATCTAACTACCCCTAGGAGAAGAAAACAAAGACCTCTCTTGCCTCCAGAGAAAGGGACCCCAAAGCAAGATACAAGCCCCCCACAAATAATAACGGTGAGGTAAGAGGAAATGACAAACACAGAAATGAACCAGGTTCAGCAAAGAGAGGCCAGCTTACTAATAGCAGAATATAGCAAGATAACTTATCTGGTCAACAAAAACCCTATAAAAATCCACGCTGGAGATTCAAGAACCCCCGAACCGTCTAACGGTCCGGGGGGAGAACACCAGCCCCCTAGAGCTTCCAACAAAGGTCAGGATACAGATTGGAACAAGCTGGACAAAAATACCAAACAAAACAAAAGCAAAAAGCAAGGAAGCAGACTTAGCTTGAAATACAGGAACCAGGATCATAGGACAAGAGCACAACAGATTAGCTCTGATTTCAACGATGCCAGGCATTGAACTGAAGGTCCAGGGAGCTTATATAGCAACGCCCCTGAACTAACGGCCCAGGTGAGGATATAGGAAAAGACAGAAGCTCCAGAGTCAAATCACTAATGACCACTAGAGGGAGCAAAAAGCAAAATCACAACAGTACCCCCCCCTTAGTGAGGGGTCACCGAACCCTCACCACGACCACCAGGGCGATCAGGACGAGCGGCGTGAAAGGCACGAACTAAATCGGCCGCATGAACATCAGAGGCGACCACCCAGGAATTATCTTCCTGACCATAGCCCTTCCACTTGACCAGGTACTGAAGCCTCCGCCTGGAGAGACGAGAATCCAAGATCTTCTCCACCACGTACTCCAACTCGCCCTCAACCAACACCGGAGCAGGAGGCTCAGCAGAAGGAACCACAGGCACAACGTACCGCCGCAACAAGGACCTATGAAACACGTTGTGGATAGCAAACGACACAGGAAGATCCAGGCGAAAGGATACAGGATTAAGGATTTCCAATATCTTGTAAGGACCAATAAAACGAGGTTTAAATTTGGGAGAGGAAACCTTCATAGGAACAAAGCGGGAAGAAAGCCACACCAAATCCCCAACACGTAGTCGGGGACCCACACCGCGGCGGCGGTTGGCAAAGCGCTGAGCCCTCTCCTGTGACAACTTCAAGTTGTCCACCACAAGATTCCAGATCCGCTGCAACCTATCCACCACAGAATCCACCCCAGGGCAGTCAGAAGGTTCCACATGACCCGAAGAAAAACGAGGGTGGAAACCAGAGTTGCAGAAAAACGGCGAAACCAAGGTGGCGGAACTAGCCCGATTATTAAGGGCAAACTCAGCCAACGGCAAGAAGGTCACCCAATCGTCCTGATCAGCAGAGACAAAACACCTCAAATAAGCCTCCAAAGTCTGATTAGTTCGCTCCGTCTGTCCATTAGTCTGAGGATGGAAAGCAGACGAAAACGACAAGTCAATGCCCATCCTACTACAAAAGGATCGCCAGAATCTGGAAACGAACTGGGATCCTCTGTCTGACACAATATTCTCAGGGATGCCGTGCAAACGAACCACGTTCTGGAAAAACACAGGAACCAGATCGGAAGAGGAAGGCAGCTTAGGCAAAGGAACCAAATGGACCATCTTGGAGAAGCGATCACATATCACCCAGATAACAGACATGCCTTGAGACACCGGAAGATCAGAAATGAAATCCATGGAGATATGTGTCCAAGGTCTCTTAGGGACAGGCAAGGGCAAGAGCTACCCGCTGGCACGAGAACAGCAAGGCTTAGCTCGAGCACAAGTCCCACAGGACTGTACAAATGACCGCACATCCCTAGACAAGGAAGGCCACCAAAAGGATCTGGCCACCAGATCTCTGGTGCCAAAAATTCCTGGGTGACCTGCCAACACCGAGGAATGAACCTCGGAAATGACTCTGCTGGTCCACTTATCAGGCACAAACAGTCTGTCAGGTGGACAAGAATCAGGCCTATCAGCCTGAAATCTCTGCAACACACGTCGCAGATCTGGAGAAATAGCTGACAAGATAATACCATCCTTAAGAATACCAACAGGTTCAGCGACTCCAGGAGCATCAGGCACAAAGCTCCTGGAAAGAGCATCGGCCTTCACATTTTTTGAACCTGGTAAATACGAGACAACAAAGTCAAAACGGGAGAAAAACAATGACCATCGGGCCTGTCTAGGATTCAGGCGTTTAGCAGACTCGAGATACATCAGATTTTTGTGATCAGTCAAGACCACCACACGATGCTTAGCACCCTCGAGCCAATGACGCCACTCCTCAAATGCCCATTTCATGGCCAACAACTCCCGATTGCCTACATCATAATTTCGCTCCGCAGGCGAAAACATCCTAGAGAAAAAGGCGCAAGGTCTCATAACAGAGCAACCAGGGCCTCTGTTGTGAAATTGGATTTTGGGCTCCCCCGGTGGCCACTGGTGGAATTGAACTGGTGTGCATCATCCCCTCTGTTCACCTGTTTCCATCAGGATGTGGGAGTCGCTATTTAACCTTGCTCCTCTGTCACTTCCATGCCGGTCAACATTGTAATCAGAAGCCTTTCTGTGCTTGTTCCTGCTGCTAGACAACTCCCAGCTAAGTTGGACTTTAGTCCTCGTTTGTTTTTGCATTTTGTTCCAGTTCACAGCTGTAGTTTCGTTTCTGTGTCTGGAAAGCTCTTGTGATCTGAAATTGCCACTCTGATGTTATGAGTTAATACTTGAGTCTTAAAGTAATTTCAGGATGGTATTTTGATAGGGTTTTCAGCTGACCATGAAAGTGCCCTTTCTGTCTTCCTACTATCTAGTAAGCGGACCTCAATTTTGCTAAACCTATTTTCATACTACGTTAGTCATTTCATCTAAAATCACCGCCAATATATGTGGGGGCCTCTGTCTGCCTATCGGGGAAATTTCTCTAGAGGTGAGCCAGGACTATATTTTCCTCTGCCAGGATTAGTTAGTCCTCCGGCCGGCGCTGGGCGTCTAGGGATAAAAACGTAGGCAACGCTACCCGGCTACTGTTAGTTGTGCGGCAGGTTTAGTTCATGGTCAGTTTAGTTTCCATCCTTCCAAGAGCTAGTACTCATGTTTGCTGGGCTATGTTCTCTTGCCATTGAGAACCATAACAGTTTGACCGGACTAAAAAAGGGTTAAATTAATTGACAGAGAAAGGAGAGATAAGAGAAGTCTGCTGAAGATTTTTTTTTTTTTTTTTTCCTTCAGTTCTGAGTGTGCTTGTAATTGAATCTCTTGCAAGTCTGCCTATATTGCAGCCTTTCTCTCTCTCTCTCTCCTTCTAATCCTGGAATGGCTCTGTGTTCACCTGTTTAAAATGGATATTCAGAGTTTAGCTGCAGGTTTGAATAATCTCACCACGAAAGTTCAAAATTTACAAGATTTTGTTGTTCATGTTCCTATATCTGAACCTAGAATTCCTTTGCCTGAATTTTTCTCGGGGAATAGATCTTGCTTTCAAAATTTCAAAAATAATTGCAAGTTGTTTTTGTCCCTGAAATCTCGCTCTGCTGGAGATCCTGCTCAGCAGGTCAGGATTGTGATTTCCTTGCTCCGGGGCGACCCTCAGGATTGGGCTTTTGCATTGGCTCCAGGGGATCCTGCGTTGCTCAATGTGGATGCGTTTTTTCTGGCCTTGGGGTTGCTTTATGAGGAACCTCAGTTAGAGCTTCAGGCGGAAAAGGCCTTGATGTCCCTATCTCAGGGGCAAGACGAAGCTGAAATATACTGCCAGAAATTCCGTAAATGGGCTGTGCTTACTCAGTGGAATGAGTGCGCCCTGGCGGCGAATTTCAGAGAGGGTCTCTCTGATGCCATTAAGGATGTTATGGTGGGGTTCCCTGTGCCTGCGGGTCTGAATGAGTCCATGACAATGGCTATCCAGATCGATAGGCGTCTGCGGGAGCGCAAACCTGTGCACCATTTGGCGGTGTCTACTGAGAAGACGCCAGAGAATATGCAATGTGATAGAATTCTGTCCAGAAGCGAACGGCAGAATTTAAGACGAAAAAATGGGTTGTGCTTCTATTGCGGTGATTCAACTCATGTTATATCAGCATGCTCTAAGCGTACTAAGAAGCTTGATAAGTCTGTTTCAATTGGCACTTTACAGTCTAAGTTTATTCTATCTGTGACCCTGATTTGTTCTTTATCATCTATTACCGCGGATGCCTATGTCGACTCTGGCGCCGCTTTGAGTCTTATGGATTGGTCCTTTGCCAAACGCTGTGGGTATGATTTGGAGCCTCTTGAAACTCCTATACCCCTGAAGGGGATTGACTCCACCCCATTGGCTAGTAATAAACCACAATACTGGACACAAGTAACTATGCGGATTAATCCGGATCATCAGGAGATTATTCGCTTTCTTGTGCTGTATAACCTACATGATGTGTTGGTGCTTGGATTGCCATGGCTGCAATCTCATAACCCAGTCCTTGACTGGAAAGCTATGTCTGTGTTAAGCTGGGGATGTAAGGGGACGCATGGGGACGTACCTGTGGTTTCCATTTCATCATCTATTCCCTCTGAGATTCCTGAATTCTTGACTGAATATCGTGACGTTTTTGAAGAACCTAAGCTTGGTTCATTACCTCCGCACCGGGAGTGCGATTGTGCCATAGATTTGATTCCGGGTAGTAAATACCCTAAGGGTCGTTTATTTAATCTGTCTGTGCCTGAACATGCTGCTATGCGAGAATATATAAAGGAGTCCTTGGAAAAGGGACATATTCGTCCTTCGTCATCTCCCTTAGGAGCCGGTTTTTTCTTTGTGGCTAAGAAAGATGGCTCTTTGAGACCGTGTATTGATTATCGGCTTTTGAATAAAATCACGGTTAAATATCAATATCCGTTGCCACTGCTGACTGATTTGTTTGCTCGCATAAAGGGGGCCAAGTGGTTCTCTAAGATAGATCTCCGTGGGGCGTATAATTTGGTGCGAATTAAGCAGGGGGATGAGTGGAAGACCGCATTTAATACGCCCGAGGGCCACTTTGAGTATTTGGTGATGCCTTTTGGTCTTTCAAATGCCCCTTCAGTCTTTCAGTCCTTTATGCATGACATTTTCCGTGATTATTTGGATAAATTTATGATTGTGTATCTGGATGATATTTTGATTTTTTCGGATGACTGGGACTCTCATGTCCAGCAGGTCAGGAGGGTTTTTCAGGTTTTGCGGTCTAATTCCTTGTGTGTGAAGGGTTCTAAGTGCGTTTTTGGGGTTCAAAAGATTTCCTTTTTGGGATATATTTTTTCCCCCTCTTCCATCGAGATGGATCCTGTCAAGGTTCAGGCTATTTGTGATTGGACGCAACCCTCTTCTCTTAAGAGTCTTCAGAAATTTTTGGGCTTTGCTAACTTTTATCGTCGATTTATTGCTGGTTTTTCTGATGTTGTTAAACCATTGACTGATTTGACTAAGAAGGGTGCTGATGTTGCTGATTGGTCCCCTGCTGCTGTGGAGGCCTTTCGGGAGCTTAAGCGCCGCTTTTCTTCCGCCCCTGTGTTGCGTCAGCCTGATGTTGCTCTTCCTTTTCAGGTTGAGGTCGACGCTTCTGAAATCGGAGCTGGGGCAGTTTTGTCGCAGAGAAGTTCCGATTGTTCCGTGATGAGACCTTGTGCCTTTTTCTCGCGTAAATTTTCGCCCGCCGAGCGGAATTATGATGTTGGGAATCGGGAGCTTTTGGCCATGAAGTGGGCTTTTGAGGAGTGGCGTCATTGGCTTGAGGGGGCTAGACATCAGGTGGTGGTATTGACTGACCACAAAAATCTAATTTATCTTGAGTCCGCCAGACGCCTGAATCCTAGACAGGCGCGCTGGTCGTTGTTTTTCTCTCGGTTTAATTTTGTGGTGTCCTACCTGCCGGGTTCTAAGAATGTTAAGGCGGATGCCCTTTCTAGGAGTTTTGAGCCTGACTCCCCTGGTAACTCTGAACCTACAGGTATCCTTAAGGATGGAGTGATATTGTCTGCCGTTTCTCCAGACCTGCGGCGGGCCTTGCAGGAGTTTCAGGCGGATAGACCTGATCGTTGCCCACCTGGTAGACTGTTTGTTCCTGATGATTGGACCAGTAGAGTCATTTCTGAGGTTCATTCTTCTGCGTTGACAGGTCATCCTGGAATCTTTGGTACCAGGGATTTGGTGGCAAGGTCCTTCTGGTGGCCTTCCCTGTCTCGAGATGTGCGAGGCTTTGTGCAGTCTTGTGATGTTTGTGCTCGGGCCAAGCCTTGTTGTTCTCGGGCTAGTGGATTGTTGTTGCCCTTGCCTATCCCGAAGAGGCCCTGGACGCACATCTCGATGGATTTTATTTCGGATCTTCCTGTTTCTCAGAAGATGTCTGTCATCTGGGTGGTGTGTGACCGTTTCTCTAAGATGGTCCATTTGGTTCCCCTGCCTAAGTTGCCTTCTTCTTCCGAGTTGGTTCCTCTGTTTTTTCAAAATGTGGTCCGTTTGCATGGTATTCCGGAGAATATCGTTTCTGACAGAGGAATCCAATTCGTGTCTAGATTTTGGCGAGCATTCTGTGCTAGGATGGGCATAGATTTGTCTTTCTCGTCTGCTTTCCATCCTCAGACAAATGGCCAGACCGAGCGGACGAATCAGACCTTGGAGACATATTTGAGGTGTTTTGTGTCTGCAGATCAGGATGATTGGGTTGCTTTTTTGCCTTTAGCGGAGTTTGCCCTCAATAATCGGGCCAGCTCTGCCACCTTGATGTCTCCTTTTTTCTGTAATTCGGGGTTTCATCCTCGATTTTCTTCTGGTCAGGTGGAATCTTCGGATTGTCCTGGAGTGGATGCTGTGGTGGAGAGGTTGCATCAGATTTGGGGGCAGGTAGTGGACAATTTGAAGTTGTCCCAGGAGAAGACTCAGCTTTTTGCCAACCGCCGGCGTCGGGTTGGTCCTCGGCTTTGTGTTGGGGACTTGGTGTGGTTGTCTTCTCGTTTTGTCCCTATGAGGGTTTCTTCTCCTAAGTTTAAGCCTCGGTTCATCGGCCCGTACAAGATATTGGAGATTCTTAACCCTGTGTCCTTCCGTTTGGACCTCCCTGCATCTTTTTCTATTCATAATGTTTTTCATCGGTCATTGTTGCGCAGGTATGAGGTACCGGTTGTGCCTTCCGTTGAGCCTCCTGCTCCGGTGTTGGTTGAGGGCGAGTTGGAGTACGTTGTGGAAAAAATCTTGGACTCCCGTGTTTCCAGACGGAAACTCCAGTATCTGGTCAAATGGAAGGGATACGGTCAGGAGGATAATTCTTGGGTGACTGCCTCTGATGTTCATGCCTCCGATCTGGTCCGTGCCTTTCATAGGGCTCATCCTGATCGCCCTGGTGGTTCTGGTGAGGGTTCGGTGCCCCCTCCTTGAGGGGGGGGTACTGTTGTGAAATTGGATTTTGGGCTCCCCCGGTGGCCACTGGTGGAATTGAACTGGTGTGCATCATCCCCTCTGTTCACCTGTTTCCATCAGGATGTGGGAGTCGCTATTTAACCTTGCTCCTCTGTCACTTCCATGCCGGTCAACATTGTAATCAGAAGCCTTTCTGTGCTTGTTCCTGCTGCTAGACAACTCCCAGCTAAGTTGGACTTTAGTCCTCGTTTGTTTTTGCATTTTGTTCCAGTTCACAGCTGTAGTTTCGTTTCTGTGTCTGGAAAGCTCTTGTGATCTGAAATTGCCACTCTGATGTTATGAGTTAATACTTGAGTCTTAAAGTAATTTCAGGATGGTATTTTGATAGGGTTTTCAGCTGACCATGAAAGTGCCCTTTCTGTCTTCCTACTATCTAGTAAGCGGACCTCAATTTTGCTAAACCTATTTTCATACTACGTTAGTCATTTCATCTAAAATCACCGCCAATATATGTGGGGGCCTCTGTCTGCCTATCGGGGAAATTTCTCTAGAGGTGAGCCAGGACTATATTTTCCTCTGCCAGGATTAGTTAGTCCTCCGGCCGGCGCTGGGCGTCTAGGGATAAAAACGTAGGCAACGCTACCCGGCTACTGTTAGTTGTGCGGCAGGTTTAGTTCATGGTCAGTTTAGTTTCCATCCTTCCAAGAGCTAGTACTCATGTTTGCTGGGCTATGTTCTCTTGCCATTGAGAACCATAACAGGCCTCTCTGCGACAAAACGGCCCCTGCTCCAATCTCTGAAGCATCCACCTCAACCTGAAAGGGAAGCGAGACATCAGGCTGGCACAAAACAGGCGCCGAAGTAAACCGACGTTTCAACTCCTGGAAAGCCTCCACGGCAGCAGGAGCCCAATTAACCACATCGGAGCCCTTCTTGGTCATATCCGTCAAAGGTTTCACAATGCTAGAAAAGTTAGCGATAAAACGACGGTAGAAGTTAGCGAAACCCAAGAACTTCTGAAGACTCTTAACTGACGAGGGCTGAGTCCAATCAAGAATAGCTCGGACCTTGACTGGGTCCATCTCCACAGCAGAAGGGGAAAAAATGAACCCCAAAAAGGGAACCTTCTGTACACCAAAAAGACACTTTGAGCCCTTGACAAACAAAGAATTTTCACGCAAAATTTTAAAGACCATCCTGACCTGCTCCACATGCGAGTCCCAATTATCAGAAAAAAACAGAATATCATCCAGATAAACGATCAAAAATTTATCCAGATAGTTCCGGAAAATGTCATGCATAAAGGACTGAAAAACTGAAGGGGCATTAGAGAGCGCAAAAGGCATCACCAAGTACTCAAAATGACCTTCGGGCGTATTGAATGCGGTTTTCCATTCATCCCCTTGCTTAATGCGCACAAGGTTGTACGCACCACGAAGGTCTATCTTGGTAAACCACTTGGCACCTTTAATCCGGGCAAACAAGTCAGACAACAGCGGCAAAGGATACTGAAATTTGACAGTGATCTTATTTAAAAGCCGATAGTCAATACAAGGCCTCAAAGATCCGTCCTTTTTAGCCACAAAAAAGAATCCCGCACCAAGAGGGGAAGAAGACGGACGGATGTGTCCTTTCTCCAGAGACTCCTTGATATATGAACGCATAGCGGTATGTTCAGGTATCGACAGATTAAACAGTCTTCCCTTAGGAAATTTACTGCCTGGAATCAAATCTATTGCACAGTCACATTCCCTATGAGGAGGCAATGCACTGGATCTGGACTCGCTGAAGACATCCTGATAATCAGACAAATACTCAGGAACTTCCGAAGGCGTAGAAGAAGCAATAGACACAGGCAGGGAATCCTCATGAATACCACGACAGCCCCAACTAGACACTGACATAGCCTTCCAGTCAAGGACTGGATTATGGGTCTGTAACCATGGCAGCCCCAAAACAACCAAATCATGCATTTTATGTAGAACGAGAAAACGTATCACCTCGCGGTGTTCAGGAGTCATGCACATGGTAACCTGTGTCCAATACTGCGGTTTATTTTCTGCTAATGGCGTAGCATCAATACCCCTAAGAGGGATAGGATTTTCTAATGGTTCAAGAATAAAACCACAGCGCTTAGCAAATGAGAGATCCATAAGACTCAGGGCAGCACCTGAATCTACAAACGCCATGACAGGATAAGATGACAGTGAGCAAATCAAAGTTACAGACAGAATAAACTTAGGATGCAAATTACCAACGGTGACAGGACTAACAACCTTAGATATACGTTTAGAGCATGCTGAGATAACATGTGTAGAATCACCACAGTAGTAGCACAAGCCATTCCGGCGTCTATGAATTTTCCTCTCATTTCTAGTCAGGATTCTATCACATTGCATTAAATCAGGTGCCTGTTCAGACAACACCATGAGGGAATTTGCGGTTTTTCTATCACATTGCATCACATCAGGTGTCTGTTCAGACAACAACATGAGGGAATTTGCGGTTTTGCGCTCCCGCAACCGCCGGTCAATTTGAATAGCCAGGGACATGGTATCATTCAGACCTGTGGGAATGGGAAAACCCACCATAACATTCTTAATGGCCTCAGAAAGGCCATTTCTAAAATTAGCGGCCAGTGCACACTCGTTCCAATGTGTCAGCACGGACCATTTCCGAAATTTTTGGCAATACACCTCAGCCTCGTCCTGGCCCTGAGACATAGCCAGCAAGGCTTTCTCTGCCTGAATCTCAAGATTGGGTTCCTCATAAGGTAAACCGAGCGCCAGAAAAAACGCATCAATATCAGCCAATGCCGGATCTCCTGGCGCCAACGAAAAAGCCCAATCTTGAGGGTCACCCCGTAAGAATGAAATAACAATTTTTACTTGTTGAGCAGAGTCTCCAGACGAACAAGGTTTCAGGGACAAAAACAATTTACAATTATTCCTGAAATTCCTAAACTTAAATCGGTCTCCTGAAAACAGTTCAGGAATCGGAATCTTGGGTTCAGACCTAGGATTTCTGGTAACATAATCTTGTATACCCTGCACACGAGCGGCAAGCTGGTCCACACTTGTAATCAAGGTCTGGACATTCATGTCTGCAGCAAGCTTAAGCCACTCTGAGGTAAAGGGGAAAAGAAAAAAAAAAAAAAAAATGAGAGAGGGAAAAAAAAAACTCAAAATTTTCTTTCTTATAATCCCACTTCTGCAATGCATTAAACATTTAATACTGGCCTGGCATACTGTTATGACCCCAGTGGACAGGGTCTCAGAGGAACGTGTAAGTCTGCGATATTCAAAAATCCAGCTCATAGGGCTGTGGTAACTGGGTTGACCAAATAGCTACTCCTAACGCCAACACTAGAAGTAGCCGGGGATCATGCCTACGGTGATCGCTAGATGACTCGCGCCAGCCGGAGAATCTAACTACCCCTAGGAGAAGAAAACAAAGACCTCTCTTGCCTCCAGAGAAAGGGACCCCAAAGCAAGATACAAGCCCCCCACAAATAATAATGGTGAGGTAAGAGGAAATGACAAACACAGAAATGAACCAGGTTCAGCAAAGAGAGGCCAGCTTACTAATAGCAGAATATAGCAAGATAACTTATCTGGTCAACAAAAACCCTATAAAAATCCACGCTGGAGATTCAAGAACCCCCGAACCGTCTAACGGTCCGTGGGGAGAACACCAGCCCCCTAGAGCTTCCAACAAAGGTCAGGATACAGATTGGAACAAGCTGGACAAAAATACCAAACAAAACAAAAGCAAAAAGCAAGGAAGCAGACTTAGCTTGAAATACAGGAACCAGGATCATAGGACAAGAGCACAACAGATTAGCTCTGATTTCAACGATGCCAGGCATTGAACTGAAGGTCCAGGGAGCTTATATAGCAACGCCCCTGAACTAACGGCCCAGGTGAGGATATAGGAAAAGACAGAAGCTCCAGAGTCAAATCACTAATGACCACTAGAGGGAGCAAAAAGCAAAATCACAACAGGAATCACCATGAATTCCCTGACAGCCCCAACTTGACACTGACATTGCCTTCCAATCCAAAACTGGATTATGGGTCTGTAACCATGGCAGACCCAAAACGACCAAATCATGCATTTTATGCAGAACAAGAAAACGAATCACCTCCCGATGTTCAGGAGTCATGCACATGGTTACCTGTGTCCAAAACTGCGGCTTATTTTCCGCCAATGGCGTAGCATCAATACCTCTAAGAGGGATAGGATTTACCAACGGCTCAAGTACAAAACCACAGCGCTTGGCAAACGACAGATCCATAAGACTCAAGGCAGCACCTGAATCCACAAACGCCATAGCAGGGTAGGAAGACAATGAGCAAATTAAAGTCACAGACAAAATAAATTTAGGTTGCAGATTACCAATGGCGACAGGACTAACAACCCTTGTTAGGCGTTTAGAGCATGCTGATATAACATGTGTAGAATCACCACAGTAAAAACACAACCCATTCAGACGTCTATGATTTTTCCGTTCATTTCTAGTCTGAATTCTACCACATTGCATTAAATCAGGTGTTTGTTCAGACAACACCACCAGAGGATTAGCGGCTTTGCGCTCCCGCAAACGCCGGTCAATCTGAATAGCCAGCGCCATGGAATCATTTAGACTTGTAGGAATGGAGAAACCCACCATCACATTCTTAATGGCTTCAGAAAGGCCATTTCTGAAATTTGCGGCCAGAGCACACTCATTCCACTGAGTAAGCACGGACCATTTCCGAAATTTTTGGCAATACACTTCAGCTTCATCCTGGCCCTGAGAGATAGCCAGCAAGGCTTTTTCTGCCTGAATTTCAAGATTGGGTTCCTCGTAAAGCAACCCGAGCGCCAGAAAAAACGCATCAATATTTGCCAATGCCGGATCTCCTGGCGCTAACGAGAAAGCCCAATCCTGAGGGTCGCCCCGCAAGAAAGAGATAACAATTTGAACTTGCTGAGCTGAGTCTCCAGACGAACGGGGTCTCAGAGATAGAAACAATTTACAATTATTCCTGAAATTCCTAAACTTAAATCGGTCTCCAGAAAACAGTTCAGGAATAGGTATTTTAGGTTCTGACATAGGACTACTGGTAACAAAATCTTGAATACCCTGCACACGAGCAGCAAGCTGATCCACACTAGTAATCAAGGTCTGGACATTCATGTCTGCAGCAAGCTCAAGCCACTCTGAGGTAAAGGGGAGGAAGAAAGAAAAAAAAACCAAAAACTCAGAATTTCCTTTCTTATTATCCCACTTCTGCAATGCATTAAACATTCACCTTAGGCCTGGCATACTGTTATGACCCCAATGGCAGAGGGTCTCAGAATTTATTACCAAGTCTGCAAACACAAAAAACCAGCTCATAGGGCAGTGGTAACTAGGCTGACCGTATACCTGAACCTAGCACCACAAATAGCAGCAGCCGGGGAACGTACCTACGTTGGTTCTAGACGTCTCGCACCAGCCGGAGAACTAACTAACCCTAGAAGGGAAAAGATAGACCTTTCTTGCCTCCAGAGAAAAGACCCCAAAAGTTGGATACAAGCCCCCAACAAATAATAACGGTGAGGTAAGAAGAAAAGACAAACGTAAGGATGAACTAGGTTTTTAGCAAAAAGAGGCCCACTGACTAATAGCAGAATATAGGAAGATGACTTATACGGTCAGCAAAAACCCTATCAAAATTTCCACGCTGAATATTCAAGAACCCCCGAACCGTCTAACGGCACGGGGGGAGAATATCAGCCCCCTAGAGCTTCCAGCTATATCAGGAATCACATTTGGTACAAGCTGGACAGAAATAAGAGCAAATGCAAATAACCAAAAAAATAAGGAAGCAGGACTTAGCTTATTTTGCAAGAACCAGGACCAGCAGACAGGAGCAAACAGAAAGGAACTGATTACAACGATGCCAGGCACCAGACTGAAAATCCAGGAAGCTTAAATAGCAACACCCCTGGACTAACGAGCCAGGTGGGTACCAAGCTAGAGAAAGAAGCTCAAAGTGTCATGTCGCTAGTGACCACAAGAGGGAGCCAAAAAGTCCAATTCACAACATTGAGCATAGTTAGGAATTGATTTATAGCCAACATATAACCGTAGGTTCTCTTTCCGCTGCCCCCTCTCTCTCGCTCTGTGTGACCTGTTATGATCCGGTGACCTTGGAGCATGAAACTTTCTCTCGAGTGGGTGGAAACTGTACTGACCGCAGATCCTGAACTAACACCGCAACTAGAAGTAGCCGTGGGGTGTGCCTAACAAACCCTAGACACCTCGACACAGCCGGAGGACTAAATACCCCTATAGATGGAAATAGGAATACTACCTAGCCTCAGAGCAGACCCCCAAAGGATAGGCAGCCCCCCACGAATATTGACTGTGAGTAGGAGAAGAAAAGACATACGCAGGCAGAAAACAACATTTTGCAAAAGAGGCCACTCTAGCTAAATAGGAAAGGATAGGACAGAACACTAGGCGGTCAGTATTAAAACCCTTCACAAAATATCTACAGCAGATAATACAAAAACTTCCACAATCTAACTAAAGACGTGGAGTGAATATCTGCAACCCCAGAGAATCCAACACAGACTGAGAAAATACTGACACAATCTAAGCTGGACAAGAAAACACAAAGGAATAGCACTGAATTATGAAGCACACAGCATGTGTGCCAAAGAAACAAAACCAGACACTTATCTTTGCTGATTTGGCAGAAAGGCAGGAGGAACCAGGCAGAGGTCCGACACCTCCCAACAACAATTGACAACTGGCAAGGACTAATGAATCCTGCACGCCTAAATACCCCAGTCAGAACTGCAATCAGCAGATACACCTGACCAGGACTGCAACTCAGGGACAACTGCATTACCACCTACAACCACCGGAGGGAGCCCAAAAGCAGAATTTACAACAGTGACCCCTTCCAGTTTGGAGAAGGCCTCAGAGGAAGTATATATTTTCACTATATGCTACTTACAATACAGAATATGAAGCGGGTGTAGCACAATACTAGTTAAGACCCTCCTTGTGCCTTTAAGGGGATGTCACAGATTTTTTTTAATAATGGACTAATGTGTTATAATATTAAAAAAATAATACAATACTCATACTTTGGTAATAACCAACAAACGTTGTGTACTTCCCTGCATCAAGTACATGACATACATACACGTGACCTCTGCAGCCAGTCACTGACCTTAATATGACTAAGCCGGGCTCATTTGCTGTGCTCCACTTTGGGTTTTCCAAGTTTCTGTGACATCATATCCCCAGGCCTTTTAAGGCCCAGTTAGATCACACTCGTGTCTTAGCATTGAGACTCTAGAGTTGCTGTTTGGAGTGCTCTACCATATGTTCACATTGTGCATCTTGAAATTCTCCTATGATTCCTGCATACCCTCAGTCCTGTTGTGCTGCTTACAGCAAACGATAGCCATCCTATCGTTTGCAGTAAGCATAACAAACTGTTATTGGATTGTTTATATTGCGCCTTCTTCTGTGCCTGTAGCTCCTCTGCCTTCCTCTGTCCCTCTGCTTCGGACTTGCCATTTCTCTCTGGTCTGTCCTCCTGATCCTGTGGTTTCCAGTGTGCCAAAATCCTCGATCTCCCATGTGCCCTCCACCAACCTGGCTTCTTGTATCCACCCTGAACTGCCACTTTGTGAATCCACCTCACCAGGTGACCCTAACAGTATGTGAACACTGAGACCAGTGATTGTCTGCAGCGGTCACATGACTGCATGCTTCAAGGAACTAAAGAAAGACCAGAGGGAACCACTGGGGCAAGACATGAATGAATTAATACAAATGACAGTGATGTACAGTTATGAAAAATAAGGCTTAATGGGCAAAATCAAGCATGAGGCAACCGTCTCCTGTTTTTAGGCCCCAATCCTGTATTACATTTATTTAATTATTTTTATAGGTTTTCTGACTGTTTCCCTGAGGAAGGTAGCAACATGGGAAACAACAGGAGTCCAGATGAAACAAGCCCTTACCTCCTGGATTAATGCACGGAGATGCTGGTGTTGAGACATCATCAATTGCTGCAAGTGATTTATTTGTTCGTCAACAGTCAAAACCTCGTCCTGAATTGACAAACAACTAAAGAAAAAAAAAAGAAAAGAAAATATTACAAATTTTTTTTTTCATGTAGCATAAATATATATAAGAAAAATCCTCTTGAAATATTGCAGTTCTCACTAGAGCACACCACAGGCTGACCTTTCCTGTTTTGTGCAGCTCATTCGCCTGCTTTACTCTGTAGACTGGGGCAGAGTCTGCAGTTATAAGCAGCTCAATGAGAGCTCAATTGTTCTGCTGGAGGCCTAAATATACAGGATTATAACATTATACCCCCACAAGGCTCTGTAGGCAGGTTTACCTTCCTTAGTGCCCCCCTCACATTGAGAACTGTCCCACGTGTAGGACTCAATGTGACCATGTATTACATAGTTCTATATACATCTGAATAGGCGCCATGTAATACTACATCACTCCAGCAGTGGCCGCTAGGTGTCAATTTATTTTCTGGTAGCAGTAGAGGACTGTTCAGACCACCCACAGTCTGGGAAACTTGTCTGATGCCCCAGTGGGTGCAGTAACAGCATAAATCATGGCAGTCACTCAGCTTAACCACCTACATTGTAGTCCTGTTACTGACCCATTCTTGTTGGAAGGATCGGCCATTCTTCTTGATAGCTCATTTTCAAGTAAATGTTTCTTTTCAACCAAAGATGCATTTTCCTATAGAAAAAAACAAAGAAAGTTGGGAAAAATAATTTTTATGATATACTGCAGTATTGAAGTGTATAGTACAGGCGATCACAGGTTTAAGCCTCCTGTAGGGGACTAGAATGTAAATTAAAAATGCTTAAAGGGAATCTGTCAGCAAGTTTTTGCTACCAAATCTGAAAGCAGGATGATGTAGGGGCAGAGACCCTGATTCCAATGATGTGTCACTTACTGGGCTTCTTGCTGCAGTTTTGATAAAATTCCTGTTTTATCTCCTGCACATCTACCAGTTTTCTGAATACTGAGCTGTGTATAACCCCGCCCACGCTCCTGATTGGCTGCATCCTATGTGTACTGTAGAAATCTGCCAATCAGTGATGAGGGCGGGGTTGGATTCCATGATAGCAGGTTCACTAGTCCTCTAGTGATAAACTCCTGCTGATAAAACAGAGATTTTTATCAAAACTAGAGCAAGCAACCCAGGAAGTGACACATGGCTAGAATCAGGGTGTCTGCCTCTACATCATGCTGCTCTCAAATTATGTGGCAAAAACCCGGTGACAGATTCTCTTTAAATCATGCCTCCTTTTCTCAAATAGTGCCACCTGTGATAATCTAAAATGAATGAACCCAAATATTAATCACCATAAAGAGGAGAACATTGAAAAGGTACAATTTTGGTTATTTTTTTTGTCACTGCATCTTCACCCCCCAAAAAATAATTAATAAGAGACTAAAAGATTGTATGTACTGTAAAATAATATTAACAAAAACGGCAGGTCGGGGCGCAAAAAATAAGCCCTGACACGGCTCCATCGAAAGAAAAGTAATGACGACACAGACCAATTTTTTTTTTTTTAAAGTTCTGAACTTTTTTAATCACACACATATATATATATAAATACTATATATATATATATATATATATATATATATATATATCTATATATATATATATATATATTTATTTAATACATAAATGTACAGTAAATGTATGACATGGTTATTGAACCCACATCGATCTCAAGAGCGGGACCCTGCGGATATGCCATAAATATATGAGATGGGAATACCCCTTTAAGTAACATTATAAGCCCCTCATCACTCACTGCCTCCATTCGCTCCATGAGCTTCTCCAATTCAAGGATCCTGCTATGCTTCTCCTGAATTTTGTCAGCCACATCATTAAGTCTCTCGATGCTTTTCTTAAAGTGATCATCATGTTCCGTTACAGAAACCTAAGAAATAGGGCCAAAAAAAAAACATTACTCAAAATGAACTCATTACTTCCATGTTCTTAAAGGGATTATATGAGATTATGGAAAAGTGTCTGCAGTGTATAGTTATTTATAGTGTTAATTCTCATCTTCATAGACGGGTATTGTTGGATAGTGCTTGTAAAGACAAGCAATTTTGCAATTTACTGCATCTAAAAATCTTCAGCCGTTCTTGAGATATTAACACTTTTCTTTTGTTTACAACTTGTTGCCCTGGAGACCGACCACCGCTGCTAGACTGTAGAAAATTCACAGTGCTTAGAATCACTTTTTATTGAGCTTGTAAGCACTTGTTTTGAAGCTGTCCAGCATTGGTGGGGCGCTCTGTTACCTCCTGATCCCGGCCAGCTTCAGCGTACTTCTTATAAGCTAGATAGCAGAGGTGGTCGGTCTCCTAAGCAACGAGCTGTAAGCATAAGAAAAGTGTTAATATCTCAAGAACGGCTGCAAATTTTAATAAGCAGTAAATTGAAAATATGCTCGTTTTTCCGGGAAAGAGTTTTGGTAGAAATCGTCTTAGCTCAATGACATTTTTAAGACTGATATACTGCAACAAGATAAATAAGGATTTTTTTTTTTTAGGACTTTCTAAAAATAAATATTATTATATATTAGATCTAACAAAGTGGGGATTAATGAACAGAAAAGTGTCCATAGACTAAAGCAGTGACCAGGAAGAGATGCATACAGAGCCATATTTGTGTGTATAGGGTGTAGCACTGCTATCCTTCCTCACCTGTAGCTGCTGCTTCTCCTCTTCATGAGATTTTCGGAGTAGTTCAGACTTTTTGTTGTAGTTTTCGTACAGTTTACGAGTCGCGTCCCTTATCGCTTCTGCTCCAGCTTCACGCGTCGCTTCCAACTAGAACAAAACATATTACACTCACTGAAATATAAATGTACAGTATAAATAGATAGTAATAGCATAAAAATATATATAAATATGTATCTCCAATATATATGTAATAATAACATAAAAAAATATGTAATAATATAAAAATATTAAAAAAATATATCCAATATATGTAATAATAACAACATAAAAATATATATGTAATAATATAAAAATATTAAAATATATACTCTATATATGTAATAATAACATAAAAAACCAATATATGTAATAATCTAAAAATATTAAAAAATATCCAATATATGTAATAATATAAAAAACAATATATGTAATAATATACAAATATTAAAAAAATATATCCAATATGTATGTAATAATAACATAAAAAACCAACATATGTGTAATAATATAAAAATATTAAAAATATATATCCAATATATATGTAATAATAACATAAAAAACAATATATATGTAATAATATAAAAATATTAAAAATATATATCCAATACATATGTAATAATAACATAAAATATAATTTATATATAATATATGTAATAATAAAAATATAAAATACATAAATATATATCCAATATACGAGTAATAATAACATAAAAATATAAAATGTATATAAATATATATCTCCAATATACATGTAATAACATAAAAATATTAAATATATAAATATACATCTCCTCTCCAATATATATATATATATATATATATATATATATATATATATATATATATATATATATACTATAACATAAAAATATTAAATTTATATACATATATGTCTCCAAATAAATATAAGAACAATTGTTTTTTACATTAGTAAGAAATTCTGTGATCATACCTTGATTTGCAGATCTTCATTTTCTCTATTCACCTCCAGAATCTGCAGGTCCTGATTCTTTAATTTCTCAACGATCCGTTTATATCGGGAGTCGAAGGAATCCTTTTCTTTCTCACCAAGCCCATTCTGTGTTAAGTCAGGTGAAAAAAAAAATCAATGATTAATCAGAATTTTGATTATAATAGGTTGTTTTAAAAAAGGTTTAAAATGGGGGGTTTCTATGACCCCTTATTGACTACCAGCCACTCTCGTGATCATCTGATCGATGCAGCTGGAGGAAATTGGCATTTCTCCTACAGTGGCCACTAGTGGAATAGTGTGGTATTACATGACTCAGAAATGAATGGGCCACCATCTATAATACATGGATAAGTCCTTCAGAGCAGGAGCTCCCTTTTTTCAGTGTGTCTTCTTCTAGAATGGGGAAACAACCATTTTTTAAGAATATTATCTGGCTTTTTATACTTTGGAAGAAGAACACTGATTCCTAAATGTTATATATTAGGTTATTCAGGGTAATTAGTTGATAGTGCAGGATTTTCATCCCTTAGCCGGGAAGGGGGGTATAAATTCATCTCTTTTTGGTGGACAGCTATCTTTTCCAACTCCCCCATTCACGAGTTGCTGCCTTGTTAGTCCTCATCAGTGCAAGGTAATGATTCCCTCCCTTATTAAGGCAGGTAGGCGCTTAAAAAACGTCCATAAGGAATGCATAAAGGGGGTGTCTAGAACCAAGATATTCATTCTAGGGATATATGATCAATTTCCTAAATTGGTGGGGGGTCTGATAGCTGGTACTCCACCAATCCGCTGTTAGCAAGTCTATGGAGCAGAAACAGGAGATCTCTGCGCTCCAACTAGTGGTTGTTTTCCGGTACTGCAGCTCAGCTGTTATTAAAGCAATTGGCATCAGACATTAATATTTTGGTCCTGGAAGACCCCCCATTATTTTCCTATCTCAAAAAAAAGCTAGGAATAGGGGTAGGTACCACTTAATAACATTCATGTCATGTGCTATAATCCAGCTGAGATGTATTTGTAGACTCAAAGCGGTTTGCGTTCCCAATTGCAAAAGTGTCAGGTCTTGTTGATATAACCTGGGGAAGGTCGGAAGAAACTCCAATGTTTCCAAGTTAGTAAATACTGTAAAATATCAAAAACGAGCAAAGAATAGGGAGCAACCGGATAAAAAGTGGTATCTATGCCCTAATCTTTACTGGTCGTCCCGTCTATTCAAGGTCCAACAGAAACCTGACCCTGTGCCTATAAAATAATGGTGCGATGCTTATCAGGAGCCAGGAAAATGGAGGCAGAGGCGGTAAATACACCCGATGAGCACACACTGTATGTCAACAACTTTACGGCTCATCTGGCTCACTAATCCAATGTAATTGCAGAAAGCAAACACTGAGGACCCAGTAATCGCTACACAGGAAAGTCCAAGTCACCGACTGCACCCGGCGCAGCCTGGACCATAAAACTGAGAAAAAGGGTAAAAAATAATCAATAATATCAACATGCGGTCTTTTAATGTTATGGTTTAGTACTATTACATAATATATAGGTTTTATATTACTCAATGTATTCATGATAAGTCTAGGAAAACGCCTCTTGTGGATCCAATCATTAAGGAATAATTAGAAAGTGACCTATTATTTAAATTAGACTTTAAAACATTTATTTTTTGTGTCTATTCATTGAAAAAATACATTTTCAAATATTGCAGTTTTTCCCACTGGCCACTCTAGCAGTCCTGATTTCTGCAGCTCAATTATCAGCTTTGCTGTACAGACTGGGGCAAGGTCATCAGAGTCATCTCAATCTCTTTTGAAGGTCGGTGAGTTAATCACAGCTTTATTGTAGATAAAGAGAGGGTAGTAAAGGCACCAGATGCATTAGATGCTTCGGCTGACATATCTCATCCGACTCTCCCATGCACGGGTCCGATCGTTTGCTCGACCGCACCGGTGTTCTCTTTGAGAATGCCGCTGACCGACTTCTCTGCTGGCGCCTTATCTCCATGAGAACAAAGCGATTGGTAGTTCGAAATTGGGCATGCCCGATCAACATCTCTCCCGACCATCACTTGTCCGGAGCCCCCGTATACATTGGCAGACAAATCTTGGATATTTAAGTATTATCTACGGGAAGTTTCCAACACTTATTCAGTCTGGTGACGCAATTGCCACATCCAAATCTAGAGATGGCTGCGCACGTACACGCTTGCTCATCTAGTTCCATAATTCCCATAGAAGTGACTGGAGATGAGTGGCCATCTTTTCATTCATTCTCTGCCCCAAACTTACCACTAAATACTGACACTAAAATCAAAATGTTCATCCTGACAACTCAAAAATGCACCAAAGGATCAGGGTCCTGCTCGCAAGAGCTTACAATCTATATGGGACCACTGTAACGAATGGACCACAAGGTAATACATTATCATGTCATCTAACAAGATATACTGTATATATAGACAGAGACTTTCTTTAAAAAAAAAAAAAAAAAAAAAGAGCGTTCCTCCCTTTCTTCTGGAGGACTCGCCCTGTCCTCATTCCACAAACAACACATTGATATAAATGAGCACGATGTAATACATGTTTTCTCCTGCGTGGGTGCTGTAGCATTACAGCTGAACACTTGGGGTCGCAGAAGTGTTCAATTTTTCAACTTGGGACCCTTCTATCACATAGGAATGTCCAAAATCAGAGACCTTCTTTAACAGTATCACAGTATATGAGAGCTCGTGGCTTTGAGATATAGCATTTCAGGCAGCGGGGAAGCTGAGAGGTCTACCATACATTTCCCAGCTACAATGATATGTCTGGAGGGGCATGGGTGGTCTATAATATTTATTTTGAGAAATCTATGGTGGTCCAAACTCAGATACCTCACGATTACTTTCACAATGAGACGAGCACCGATTTCTCCATTGAAGATGACACATTTACATTATTAGTACGATGAGTTGTTGTTTTTTTTGTTTAATTCACATTTTTATGAACAAAAGTTTGCGAACTGTGTAAAAATACCTGTCCATACCTTCTCCTGCGTGCTCCTACTGTACAATTCATCCTTAAATAAATGACTCTGAATCTTCTCTAAAGTAGCTCGGATCTAAAAAGGCAAAAAGGAAACGTTCCTTACTCAGACGCAGACACAGGTATGGGTGACGGTCATCGCGGCTTTCTTATTTAAAGTGAACGTCTAAAACGTTCTTTTTTTATTGCTTATTTACTTCCTAACTACAGTACAAAACTAAAAAGCTTTGTAAATAATCTCATTTAAAATGTCCTATCAATATGTCGCTGTACAGACTGTGTCACTCCTGTGCATAGCGGGCTGCGCTGCTGCTTCCGACACCGCCTATGAACTCAAGGCTGCTATCACTTACGCTCTCTTCTCTGCCCGTCCCTTCTCTTGAAGAGACATTTTGTGAAGTCCCATTCACACGTCCTGTTTTGAGTACATGACATGTTCTATTCTTATTTTTGGCGCATAGGGCATGCACCCATTATAGTCTTTAGTCCCATTGACACACACTGTCTTTTTGGCATCCATTAGAGCTGTAACTACAGTAGAAATTGTGCAACCAATTGCTACGATCCTGGTCAGTAATCTATGGCCGCTGGACATCTATGCCGCTGCCGGCATCCATGACTCTTCTTTTGATTAGCTGGCCTGGCACAACATCTTTATTTCTGAGTAATGACGTCGCGCCAGGCTGGCAAATCAAAAGAAGAGTCATGGATGGATGGTGGCAGCTAGGAGACTGTTCTTAAGGCTCCTGTCCAGCGGCCACGAATTACTGACTGGGTCCTGCGAATCGATTTGCACCAACTATATTCATAACTAATCAAATTCATTGTGAATTTCTTACAAATCTCTAATACTGGCTCATGGAATGGAAACTTAAAAGCATCACCCAGAACTATTTTAATTTTAAGTATGTGCCTAAAAACTTACAGTTTAGGCTACGTTCACATTTGCGTTGCGTCGGGCGCAGCCGCGGCGACGCATGCGTCATGCGCCCCTATATTTAACATGGGGGCGCATGAACATGCGTTGTCTAGTGGAGCGCCCCCAGATGCAGGGCCGCGGGGTACTCGGTACCGGGCCTCTCAGTCTCAGTCCTAGGGTTGTCACGGTGGCTAGACCCGGTCCGTGACCCTGCTAAGGGGCGTCCAATGAAAGGTGTGATGATGGTGCGTGGTGCGTGGTGCGATGAATAACGAGGACACACTGTTGCAGTCTCTTTACCTCTTTACTGAAGGCTTCGGGATCCGCAATCCAGAGTACTGTTAACAGGGCTGGCAGAGACCGGCCGGTCCGAAGGCACATCCAGAGTTCCCTTTGCAGGTGGAAATCAGTGCCTACCTTCTAGCGCCTGTGTGTTGTAGTACCTCCCTGCTGAGCACCACGGGATAGTCCTCACAACTGTTGTATCTGTTCCTGATGTTCTTTCTCACAACTTGTATCTGTTCTGATGTTCTTTCTCCGTCCCCCAGATGATATGGATAGGACGCACCCGTATGACGGGTAGGCCTGGAGTTATTCTGGGACCCTAGCGTCGCCCCTCTCCCACAGTTGCCCCCTATGTCTGCTTAGGTGATTTAGGTGAGACAGCCAACCTATAATCAACTGCCCTGCCGCTGTTTGAAGTACTGCTTGGAGCCCAATACTTCCTCGGCGTTCCGGCCACCGGCTACGCGCCTCAGTAGGATGTTGCCACGATCTTAAGGCACGACTCCTACTGGTGTTATCTCCTTTTTGCTGCGATCTCGTTTCTCACTTCTCCACAATAAACCTCGCTTTGTTTCCTTTCTTGGGATGCCACCGCATTCAAGTGCAGGCGCGGCTCCGTAACGTTCTGTTCTGTTCGCTAGGTCACTGTCAGGATCCCACCCCTGACAGGGACCCCCCTGAATCTTCCCCTGCAACACCCTCTGCCACAGGATGTTGCCTGGTTCCAACCCAGTCAGCTTCTGGCTAACTTCCTATCCAGCCCCCAGTTTTACCAGATTGTGAGGAGTGGCCTAATACATAGAACCCTTTGCTCCCTCTGGTGGCCAGACTGTGAAGTGTATTGGTGTCTGTGATACCTGGTCAGGTGAACTCCTTTAGTGCCATCAGACGTACCATAGCCCACCTTAGTGGCGGAGCATCAGTACTGCAACGACCAGGTCTCTGGGGCGCTGCACTAGCGTTTTGTGATGCATGCGTCATTTTTGGTGCAACTGTCAGGGCGCAGACAACGCTGCATGATGCAGTTTTTTGGTGTAAAAAAAATGAACGCATGCGTCACAAAACGCTGCGTTATGCATGCGTTGTGCATGCGTTGTGCATGCGTTGTGCGTTGCGTCGCCGACGCTGCGCACAACAACGCAAATGTGAACGTAGCCTAAAGGTACCTTCACACTAAGCGACGCTGCAGCGATACAGACAACGATGCCGATCACTGCAGCGTCGCTGTTTGGTCGCTGGAGAGCTGTCACACAGACAGCTCTCCAGCGACCAACGATGCCGAGGTCCCCGGGTAACCAAGGTAAACATCGGGTTACTAAGCGCAGGGCCGCGCTTAGTAACCCGATGTTTACCCTGGTTACCAGTGTAAAATGTAAGAAAACAAACAGTACATACTCACCTTCGCGTCCCCCGGCGTCCGCTTCCTGCACTGACTGTGTGTGTGCCGGCCCTAACAGCAGAGCGGTGACGTCACCGCTGTGCTGTGCTTTCACTTTACGGCCGGCGCTCAGTCAGTGCAGGAAGCGGACGCCGGGGGACGTGAAGGTGAGTATGTACTGTTTGTTTTTTTACATTTTACACTGGTAACCAGGGTAAACATCGGGTTACTAAGCGTGGCCCTGCGCTTAGTAACCCGATATTTACCCTGGTTACCATTGTAAAACATCGCTGGTATCGTTGCTTTTGCTGTCAAACACAACGATACACGGCGATCTGACGACCAAATAAAGTTCTGAACTTTAACCAACGACCAGCGATATCACAGCAGGATCCTGATCACTGCTGCGTGTCAAACACAACGATATCGCTATCAAGGACGCTGCAACGTCACGGATCGCTAGCGATATCGTTTAGTGTGAAGGTACCTTAAGTAGTTGCTAACAACCTGCCTGTTCTGCTCAGCACAGATCTCTGCCGAGACAGAGCAGTCACAGACCGCTTCCATTGACATCACGTTGACAGAACAGTGGCTTCTCTTCTGCTCTACTCTGTTGACAGGGCGTGGCTGTTAATGTCATGACAGCCGGCTCCCTGCTGCTTCACTGCGGGGAATCGGCTGTTAATCATGATGATGTCGGCAGTGACTGTCCACTTCTACCAACGATTCTTCAGCTTCAGTTCACATTACATTGAAAGAGCAGCGACTTCTTCTCCGCTCTGCTCTGTTGATGGGGCGTGGCTGCCGATATCATGATGATTGACAGCTGGCTCCCTGCCGCCTCACTGCCGTGAACTGGCTGTCAATCGTCACGATGTCAGCAGTGACAGACCGCTTCTATCAACGATTTATCAGCTTCCTTTCACATTATATTGACAGAGCAGCATCTTCTCCTCCTGCTCTACTCTGTCAGCAGGGCGTGGCTGCCAATGTCATGCTGATTGACAGCCGGATCCTTGCTGCTTCACTGCGGTAAACCAGCTGTCAATCTTCATGATGTCGGCAGTGACAGACCACTTCTACCAATGATTTCTCAGCATTGATTCACATCACATTGAAAGAGCAGCGGCTTCTCTTCTGCTCTACTCTGTCGACAGGGCGTTGCTGCCAATGTCATGCTGATTGAGAGCTGGCTCCCTGCTGGGAACTGACTGTCAATCATGATGATATCAGCAGTGACTGACCGCTTCTACCAACGATTCATCAGCTTCCGTTCACATCACGTTGACAGAGCAGCGACTTCTTCTCCGCTCTGCTCTGTTGATGGGGCATTATTGCTAATGTCATGCTGACTGACAGCCGTCTCCCTGCTGTCTCCCTGCGGGGAATCAATCAGCATGATGTCTGCAGTTAGTCCCCATCAACAGAGCAGCACTGAGAAAAAAAAAAGAGCCTCTCGGTTGACGTGGAGCAGCTGAATCTCCGGCAGGAGTGGTCGGTGACTGCTCTATGCCGGAGTCGGGTAGAACAGGCAGGTTGCTGACTCTGCAAGGATCTACCTGCCTGTTAGTTTTTAGGCCCATAGTAAAAAATGTAAATAGCCCTGGACAATCCCTTTTACTTTGAGCAACTTATTTAACTCAGGGCAACCACAAATGTGTGAAAGGGAAGCGCTCTGCTCTCTGCATGACTTTGCCGGCATACCGCACATTTGTTAGAAGCTGATGATATATGTTGTCTCGCACTACAGATAGAGAATATAAAGTGCAGCTAAGACTCACAGTGCGGACATACTCAGTCTCCTCCTTGATGTGGGACACGGATGACCCATAAATATGGGAAACGTCATCTTCCATCGACACTTGATCAACTTTGCTCATGAACCCATTTTCTAAAGGTGAAATTGTTGTCATTTTTCTTTCATTTCCTGAAAGTTGATGAACGAGGAAAAGAACGATAACAAATATGAAAAGAATAGAAAGCAAAATATTAGTGTATGTAATAAACACAACTGTAACATGATATAGAAAAACAGAACATCCAAGAATCCAGAAGAGCAGGTCCACCACCGCCCGGCAAACTACTGACACTGAAATGCAGGATTACACCACAATCATTCATGCAGTTCTTTGGAGTATTTCTTTTTAGCCGAAGAAAGGAATAAGTAAAAAAAAAAAAATCTAAAAAAGGAAAAAGGAAAAAAATGATACTGTATATATACTGTATATTTATATTAAAAAAATCTAATAAAAAGCCTATGAGATGGTAAAGTGCTGCACATACAAAATCTGCTTGCTGTTTTACTATATGGCTATGTTTTTGTGTTTCAGAAAGTGGTTTAGAAGCGTTTTTGAAGAATTTGGGAAAAGATTTAATACTGAAGCTTTTTTTTTTTTGCTTTCAATTGGACGGTACATAGTTTGGAGCATTTTCCATCAGGAGATCTTTTAAAGAAGAGACAAATTTGACGTTGAAAAAAAAATGCTCAAAAAACTCATCAAATAAAAAGCTAAGATGAATAAGGGCTCGTTCACACCTCCGATTTTTCCACATGCGAGAAAAGCAGACCTAGTATTCTGAGTGTGATGAGAGTGCTATACAAGTGTCATCTGATTTTCTCATACACGGAGAACTTAAAAAAAACAAAACTTTTCTTCACTTTCTTAGTTCTGACAATCCATAAAAATCAGAACATTGAAGTGCCGTCCGATTGTTTTCACCGACTCATTGACTTGCATTGCGTATTTTGATCCGACCTTCAGATCAAAATCGGACATGGTCCGAACATGTGAATGACCCCATAGAGTATCACAGATACAAGTGCTGTCCATGAAAAACCATGGAGAGCACCCATGAGAAAATCAGACGTCTGAAAGAGGCATAGTAGTGTAATGAAGGAGCCATTGTTAGGCGATTTTTATGGCATTTTTGGCAGCGGATTTAGGGAAAAAAAAACTCTGATTGCAATTGCTCTCTTTCTTGTACTTTTTGGAGCTGTGCTTCACTTGTCCCAGTCACAAAGCTGAAATCTGCATCTCAGAACTGTGGCAATTTGTGGTAAATTTGGTTCTCTGAATCAATTAGTTGATTCCTCTGAGTAGAGATGAGCGAACCTGAACTTAAACACTGAACATGAACTCAGAGCTGAACACTGAACATGGACCAGACGCTAAACACCGAACATGGACCAGACGCTAAACACCGAACATGGACCCAGCGCAAAACGCTGAACATGGACCAGACGCTAAACACTGAACAAGGACTAGATGCTAAACATGGGCCCGGCACTAAGCACTAAACATGGACCCAGCTGAAAATGGACCTGGCGCTAAACGCTGAACATGGAACCGGTGCAAAGCACTTAACATGGACCCAGCACTAAGCACTGAACATGGACCCGGCGCTAAACGCTGAACATGGACCCGGCGCTAAACGCTGAACATGGACTAGACACTAAGCACTGAACACGGACCCGGCGCTAAACGACAAACATGGACCTGGCGCTAAACACTGAACATGGACCAGACGCTAAACACTGAACATGGACCAGACGCTAAACGCTGAACATAGACCCGGCGCTAAACGTTGAACATGGACCCAGCGCTAAACCCTGAACATGGATCCGGCACTTAACGCTTAACATGGACCCGGCGTTAAGCACTGAACATGGACCCGGCGCTAAACGCTGAACATGGACCCGGCGCTAAATGATGAACATGGACCCGGCGCTAAACGCTAAACATGTACCCGGCGCTAAACGCTAAACAGACCTGGCACTAAACACTGAACATGGACCAAACGTTAAATGCTGAACAAGGACCAGATGCTAAACATGGGCGCGGCACTAAGCACTGAACATGGACCCGGCGCTAAACGCTGAAAATGGACCCGGCGCTAAGCACTGAACATGGACCCGGCGCTAATCGCTGAACATGGACCCGGCGCTAAACACTGAACATGGACCCAGCGCTAAACACTGAACACGGACCCGGCCCTAAACGCTAAACATGTACCCGGCGCTAAACGACAAACATGGACCTGGCGCTAAACCCTGAACATGAACCCGGCGCTAAACGCTGAACATGGACCCGGCGCTAAACGCTGAACATGGGCCAGACACTAAACACTGAACATGGACCAGTCGCTAAACACTGAACATGGACCAGACGCTAAACGCTGAACATGGACCAGAGGCTAAAAGCTCAACATGGACCAGACGCTAAACGCTGAACATGGACCTGACGCTAAACAATGAACATGGACCAGACGCTAAACGCTGAACATGGACCAGACGCTAAACACTGAACATGGACCAGACGCTAAACGCTGAACATGGACCAGACGCTAAACACTGAACATGGACCAGTCGCTAAACGCTGAACATGGACCAGACGCTAAACACTGAACATGGACCAGTCGCTAAACGCTGAACATGGACCAGACGCTAAACGCTGAACATGGACCCGAAGCTAAACACTGAACATGGTCCAGACGCTAAACGCTGAACATGGACCAGGCGCTAAAAGCTGAAAATGGACCAGACGCTAAACGCTGAACATGGACAAGATGCTAAACACTGAACATGGACCAGACGCTAAAAGCTGAATATGGACCAGACGCTAAATGCTGAACATGGACCCGACGCTAAACACTGAACATGGACCCGACGCTAAACACTGAACATGGACCAGACGCTAAACGCTCAACTTGGACCAGACGCTAAACGCTGAACATGGACCCGGTGCTAAACACTGAACATGGACCCGACGCTAAACACTGAACATGGACCAGACGCTAAACGCTCAACTTGAACCAGACGCTAAACGCTGAACATGACCAGACGCTAAACACTGAACATGGACCAGACGCTAAACGCTGAACATGGACCAGACGCTAAACACTGAACATGGACCAGACGCTAAACGCTGAACATGGACCAGACGCTAAACACTGAACATGGACCAGACGCTAAACGCTGAACATGGACCAGACGCTAAATACTGAACATGGACCAGTCGCTAAACGCTGAACATGGACCAGACGCTAAACGCTGAACATGGACCCGAAGCTAAACACTGAACATGGTCCAGACGCTAAACGCTGAACATGGACCAGGCGCTAAAAGCTGAAAATGGACCAGATGCTAAACGCTGAACATGGACCAGATGCTAAACACTGAACATGGACCAGACGCTAAACGCTGAATATGGACCAGACGCTAAATGCTGAACAGGGACCCGACGCTAAACACTGAACATGGACCCGACGCTAAACACTGAACATGGACCAGACGCTAAACGCTCAACATGGACCAGACGCTAAACGCTGAACATGGACCAGACGCTAAACGCTGAACATGGACCAGACGCTAAACGCTGAACATGGACCAGATGCTAAACGCTGAACATGGACCCGACGCTAAACGCTGAACATGGACCAGATGCTAAATGCTGAACATGGACCCGGCGCTAAACGCTAAACATAGACCCGGCGTTAAACATGGACCTGGTGCTGAACACAGAACATGGACCAGACGCTAAACGCTGAACATGGAAAAGGCGCTAAATGCTGAACATGGACCCGGCGTTAAACATGGACCTGGTGCTGAACACAGAACATGGACCAGACGCTAAATGCTGAACATGGACCCGGCGCTAAGCACTGAACATGGACCAGACGCTAAACTCTGAATATGGACCAGACGCTAAACGCTGAACATGGACCAGATGCTAAACACTGAACATGGACCAGACGCTAAACTCTGAACATGGACCAGACGCTAAACTCTGAACATGGACCAGACGCTAAACGCTGAACATGGACCAGACGCTAAACACTGAGCATGGATCAGACGCTAAACACTGAACATGGACCAGACGCTAAACGCTGAACATGGACCAGACGCTAAACGCTAAACATGGACCAGTCGCTAAACGCTGAACATGGACCAGATGCTAAACGCTGAACATGGACCCGACGCTAAACACTGAACATGGACCAGACGCTAAACACTGAACATGGACCAGATGCTAAATGCTGAACATGGACCCGGCGCTAAACACTAAACATAGACCCGGCGTTAAACATGGACCTGGTGCTGAACACAGAACATGGACCAGACGCTAAACGCTGAACATGGAAAAGGCGCTAAATGCTGAACATGGACCCGGCGTTAAACATGGACCTGGTGCTGAACACAGAACATGGACCAGACGCTAAGCACTGAACATGGACCAGACGCTAAACTCTGAATATGGACCAGACGCTAAACGCTGAACATGGACCAGATGCTAAACACTGAACATGGACCAGACGCTAAACTCTGAACATGGACCAGACGCTAAACTCTGAACATGGACCAGACGCTAAACGCTGAACATGGACCAGACGCTAAACACTGAGCATGGATCAGACGCTAAACACTGAACATGGACCAGACGCTAAACGCTGAACATGGACCAGACGCTAAACGTTAAACATGGACCAGTCGCTAAACGCTGAACATGGACCAGATGCTAAACGCTGAACATGGACCCGACGCTAAACACTGAACATGGTCCAGACGCTAAACGCTGAACATGGACCAGACGCTAAACACTGAACATGGACCAGACGCTAAACTCTGAATATGGACCAGACGCTAAACGCTGAACATGGACCAGATGCTAAACACTGAACATGGACCAGACGCTAAACTCTGAATATGGACCAGACGCTAAATGCTGAACATGGACCCGACGTTAAACACTGAACATGGACCCGACGCTAAACACTGAACATGGACCAGACGCTAAACGCTGAACATGGACCAGACGCTAAACGCTGAACATGGACCAGACGCTAAACGCTGAACATGACCAGACGCTAAACACTGAACATGGACCAGATGCAAAACTCTGAACATGGACCCGGCGTTAAACGCTGAACATGGACCCGGCGCTAAACACTGAACATGGACCAGACGCTAAACGCTGAACATAGACAAGGCGCTAAATGCTGAACATGGACCCGACGCTAAACACTGAACATGGACCAGACGCCAAACGCTGAACATGGACCCAGCGCTAAACATGGACCAGACGCTAAACGCTTAACATGGACCCGGCGCTAAATGCTGAACATGGACCAGACGCTAAATGCTGAACATGGACCAGACGCTAAATGCTGAACATGGACCAGACGCTAAATGCTGAACATGGACCAGACACTAAACGCTGAACATGGACCAGACACTAAACGCTGAACATGGACCAGATGCTAAAAGGTGAACATGGACCAGGCGCTAAACGCTGAACATGGACCCGACGCTAAACGCTGAACATGGACCAGACGCTAAACCCTGAACATGGATCAGTCGCTAAACGCTGAACATGGACCAGATGCTAAACGCTGAACATGGACCCGAAGCTAAACACTGAACATGGTCCAGACGCTAAACGCTGAACATGGACCAGGCGCTAAAAGCTGAAAATGGACCAGACGCTAAACGCTGAACATGGACCAGATGCTAAACACTGAACATGGACCAGACGCTAAACGCTGAATATGGACCAGACGCTAAATGCTGAACATGGACCCGACGCTAAACACTGAACATGGACCCGACGCTAAACACTGAACATGGACCAGACGCTAAACGCTCAACATGGACCAGACGCTAAACGCTGAACATGACCAGACGCTAAACACTGAACATGGACCAGACGCTAAATGCTGAACATGGACCAGACGCTAAACGCTGAACATGGACCCGACGCTAAACACTGAACATTGAACAAACGCTAAACACTGAACATGGACCAGATGCTAAATGCTGAACATGGACCCGGCGCTAAACGCTAAACATAGACCCGGCGTTAAACATGGACCTGGTGCTGAACACAGAACATGGACCAGACGCTAAACGCTGAACATGGAAAAGGCGCTAAGCACTGAACATGGACCCGGTGCTAAACGCTGAACATGGGCCCGGCGCGAAACGCTGAACATGGACCAGACGCTAAACACTGAACATGGACCAGTCGCTAAACACTGAACATGGACCAGACGCTAAACGCTGAACATGGACCAGACGCTAAATGCTCAACATGGACCAGACGCTAAACGCTGAACATGGACCAGACGCTAAACACTGAACATGGACCAGACGCTAAACGCTGAACATGGATCAGACGCTAAACGCTGAACATGGACCAGACGCTAAACACTGAACATGGACCAGACGCTAAACACTGAACATGGATCAGACGCTAAACGCTAAACATGGACCAGTCGCTAAATGCTGAACATGGACCAGACGCTAAACACTGAACATGGACCCGACGCTAAACACTGAACATGGTCCAGACTAGGGTTGAGCGAAACGGGCCGTTCATTTTCAAAAGTCGCCGACTTTTGGCAAAGTCGGCGTCTCATGAAACCCGACCCGATCCCTGTGGGGGTCGGCCATGCGGTACGCGATCTTGGCGCCAAAGTCGCGTTTCGTATGACGTGATTAGCGCCATTTTTTCAGCCAATGAATGAGCGTGGGCAGAGTGATGACATAGGTGTTAGGGGAGTGAACGCCTATCGTCATGTATCGTATGCTAAACACTGAACATGGACCAGACGCTAAACGCTCAACATGGACCAGACGCTAAACGCTGAACATGGACCAGACGCTAAACGCTGAACATGGACCAGACGCTAAACGCTGAACATGGACCAGATGTTAAACGCTGAACATGGACTCGACGCTAAACGCTGAACATGGACCAGATGCTAAATGCTGAACATGGACCCGGCGCTAAACGCTAAACATAGACCCGGCGTTAAACATGGACCTGGTGCTGAACACAGAACATGGACCAGACGCTAAACGCTGAACATGGAAAAGGCGCTAAATGCTGAACATGGACCCGGCCTTAAACATGGACCTGGTGCTGAACACAGAACATGGACCAGACGCTAAATGCTGAACATGGACCCGGCGCTAAGCACTGAACATGGACCAGACGCTAAACTCTGAATATGGACCAGACGCTAAACGCTGAACATGGACCAGACGCTAAACGCTGAACATGGACCAGACGCTAAACACTGAGCATGGATCAGACGCTAAACACTGAACATGGACCAGACGCTAAACGCTGAACATGGACCAGACGCTAAACGCTAAACATGGACCAGTCGCTAAACGCTGAACATGGACCAGATGCTAAACGCTGAACATGGACCCGACGCTAAACACTGAACATGGTCCAGACGCTAAACGCTGAACATGGACCAGACGCTAAACACTGAACATGGACCAGACGCTAAACTCTGAATATGGACCAGACGCTAAACGCTGAACATGGACCAGATGCTAAACACTGAACATGGACCAGACGCTAAACTCTGAATATGGACCAGACGCTAAATGCTGAACATGGACCCGACGTTAAACACTGAACATGGACCCGACGCTAAACACTGAACATGGACCAGACGCTAAACGCTGAACATGGACCAGACGCTAAACTCTGAACATGGACCCGGTGCTAAACACCGAACATGGAACAAACGCTACACACTGAACATGGACCAGATGCTAAACTCTGAACATGGACCCGGCGTTAAACGCTGAACATGGACCCGGCGCTAAACACTGAACATGGACCAGACGCTAAACGCTGAACATAGACAAGGCGCTAAATGCTGAACATGGACCCGACGCTAAACACTGAACATGGACCAGACGCCAAACGCTGAACATGGACCCAGCGCTAAACATGGACCAGACGCTAAACGCTTAACATGGACCAGGCGCTAAATGCTGAACATGGACCAGACGCTAAATGCTGAACATGGACCAGACGCTAAATGCTGAACATGGACCAGACGCTAAATGCTGAACATGGACCAGACACTAAACGCTGAACATGGACCAGATGCTAATAGGTGAACATGGACCAGGCGCTAAACGCTGAACATGGACCCGACGCTAAATGCTGAACATGGACCAGACGCTAAACACTGAACATGGATCAGTCGCTAAACGCTGAACATGGACCAGATGCTAAACGCTGAACATGGACCCGAAGCTAAACACTGAACATGGTCCAGACGCTAAACGCTGAACATGGACCAGGCGCTAAAAGCTGAAAATGGACCAGACGCTAAACGCTGAACATGGACCAGATGCTAAACACTGAACATGGACCAGACGCTAAACGCTGAATATGGACCAGACGCTAAATACTGAACATGGACCCGACGCTAAACACTGAACATGGACCCGACGCTAAACACTGAACATGGACCCGACGCTAAACACTGAACATGGACCAGACGCTAAACGCTCAACATGGACCAGACGCTAAACGCTGAACATGACCAGACGCTAAACACTGAACATGGACCAGACGCTAAATGCTGAACATGGACCAGACGCTAAACGCTGAACATGGACCCGACGCTAAACACTGAACATTGAACAAACGCTAAACACTGAACATGGACCAGATGCTAAATGCTGAACATGGACCCGGCGCTAAACGCTAAACATAGACCCGGCGTTAAACATGGACCTGGTGCTGAACACAGAACATGGACCAGACGCTAAACGCTGAACATGGAAAAGGCGCTAAGCACTGAACATGGACCCGGTGCTAAACGCTGAACATGGGCCCGGCGCGAAACGCTGAACATGGACCAGACGCTAAACACTGAACATGGACCAGTCGCTAAACACTGAACATGGACCAGACGCTAAACGCTGAACATGGACCAGACGCTAAATGCTCAACATGGACCAGACGCTAAACGCTGAACATGGACCAGACGCTAAACACTGAACATGGACCAGACGCTAAACGCTGAACATGGACCAGACGCTAAACACTGAACATGGATCAGACGCTAAACGCTGAACATGGACCAGACGCTAAACGCTGAACATGGACCAGACGCTAAACGCTAAACATGGACCAGTCGCTAAATGCTGAACATGGACCAGATGCTAAACGCTGAACATGGACCCGACGCTAAACACTGAACATGGTCCAGACTAGGGTTGAGCGAAACGGGTCGTTCATTTTCAAAAGTCGCCGACTTTTGGCAAAGTCGGCGTCTCATGAAACCCGACCCGATCCCTGTGGGGGTCGGCCATGCGGTACGCGATCTTGGCGCCAAAGTCGCGTTTCGTATGACGTGATTAGCGCCATTTTTTCAGCCAATGAATGAGCGTGGGCAGAGTGATGACATAGGTGTTAGGGGAGTGAACGCCTATCGTCATGTATCGTATGCTAAACACTGAACATGGACCAGACGCTAAACTCTGAATATGGACCAGACGCTAAATGCTGAACATGTACCCGGTGCTAAACGCTGAACATGGACCCAGCGCTAAACCCTGAACATGGACCAGACTCTAAATGCTGAACATGGACCAGACACTAAACGCTGAACATGGACCAGGCGCTAAATGCTGAACATGGACCGGACGCTAAATGCTGAACATGGACCAGATGCTAAAAGCTGAACATGGACCAGATGCTAAATGCTGAACATGGACCTGGCGCTAAACGCTGAACATGGATCAGACACTAAACGCTGAACATGGACCCGATGCTAAACACTGAACATGGACCAGATGCTAAACGCTGAACATGGACCCGGCGGTAGTTTAGTCGCCCGCCAGGGAGGTGGGGAACTCAGTACCGGGTCCGGTGTTCACAGGGGGATGTTACGGTGGCTGCGACCCGGTCTCTGGCCCTGGGTGCCCATGTAAAAGGGGGAAAGGTCTTTAAAGGGAAAAAGTCTATTGTTCCTGACGCCACCTGTGGTATTCCGTCAGGTGGCTTCAGCTTTAAGGGGTTCCCTGGGGTGATGTTATGGCAGATAGATGGTATACCTTCCCACAGGTGAAGTGTATCCCCAGGGCGTCCCAGTAGGTAGATGGTAGATTGGTGAGAGGTGCAGTAAGGAACAAGGACACCGGTTTGCAGTCTCTTTACCTCGTTTACTGAAGACTTCAGCAGCCACAGTCCAGGGCACTGGATCACAGGGCAGGTAGGGTCCCGCTGGTTTGGAGGCAAGTACGGAGTCCCCTTACTCAGGTGGAAAATAGAAGCCTTCCTTTGTGCTGTAGTGGTGTAGTACCTTACTGCTAGAAGCTTCACATAAGGTCCTCACAGATGTTATCTCTTTCTCTCTGTCCCCTGGGTAGGATAGGACATAACCCGTATGACTGGTGACTTGAGCCTGTTTATAGGGTCTCTTAGATGACCCGGCTCTGAAGGGTGTCACCGTGCCTCCTGGGTGTTGGGTCAGACAGGGAACTTGAAGTTCAGCTGTCCTGCTGGTCTCTGATGTAAGGCATGGAGGTCCTTACAATCTCGGTGTTCCGGCTACCGGAGGTAGCCTGCGCTGAACATGGACCAGACGCTAAATGCTGAACATGGACCTGGCGCTAAATGCTGAACATGGACCAGACGCTAAATGCTGAACATGGACCCGGCGCTAAATGCTGAACACGGTCCAGACGCTAAACACTGAACATGGACCAGAATCTAAACACTGAACATGGACCACACGCTAAACGCTGAACATGGACCAGACGCTAAATGCTGAACATTGACCCAATGCTAAATACTGAACACGGACCAGATGCTAAACACTGAACATGGACCCAGTGCTAAACGCTGAACATGGACTTTGCTCTAGACACTGAACATGGACCAGACGCTAAACTCTGAACATGGACCAGACGCTAAATGTTGAACATGGACCTGGTGCTAAACACTGAACATGGACCAGACGCTAAACACTGAACATGGACCAGACTCTAAACACTGAACATGGACTTGGCGATAGACACTGAGCATGGACCAGACGCTAAACGCTGATTATGGACCAGACGCTAAACGCTAAGTATGGACCAGATGCTAAATGCTGAACATGGACTTCTCCTGGAAGTCCATTGCAATGAGTTTAGGGAGGAGAGAGAGCATTTTTTTCCAGATCCAAAGTTTAGGTCTCCATTGTTTTCAATGTGGTTCAGTTTCTGGCTCAAGTTTGAGTAAAGTTCTGGTTCCCGATCTTAACTCTGGACTAAAGTTTGGGTCTGGTAAAAGAACCCGAACTTCCATGGGTCCGCTCATCCCTACCTGTGACTCAATTCAGTTAATTCCTATAGATACCATATAGACAGGTGTCACCCATTTGTAAATTGCAGTCTGTACTCGAACCACATTGCGTGGACCGTCTGTGGGACTGCTAACCAGAGTTTGCTAGTAGAGGTGGATCAGAATTTAAAAATTCTGGGTTAGAGATGAGTGGACCCGCGGAAGTTCGGATTCTAGTACCCGACCCGAACTTTAATTCCGAATTTCAACCGAAACCTGACGTCAACAAGGACCCGAACTTTTGAGCTGGAAAATTTTCTGTCTCCAGAGTTCCTGGGGAAGTCTGGGGACAAGAGAGAGAGATTTCTGGATCCCAAGTTTGGGTCTCCATTGTTTTCAAGTTAAAGTTTGGGTAAAATTCTGGGACCTGAACCGAATTCTGGGCTAAAGTCCTGGTCAGGTACCAGAAGCCGAACGTCTACAGGTCCGCTCATCCATACTTGCTAGCGTCATACATATAGTTTGGGTCAGGAGACTCGTGGACTGTCCGTGCCTCATGGTCTGTCCGATACGAAGTCATGTATCAGTATCACTTAGACATGATCAGTGCGGGATTTTATTTTTTAGTAAACAGGATTGTTTAGATTTTCTGAGTGCAGAGAGCTTGACAATGGGAAAGAACTAATACAATAGCATTAGTGCGGGGATTCGGATGTGTGCTGTACATTCTGCATTTTATTCATCAGATACAGAGCAGCAATTGTTATAAAAAAAAGTGATTGGGTGACGCTCCTGTCTCTTTAAGGCAAGCGCTCTCCTGCCTGCGCCCCAGGTGTGTCTCCGTCTCCTGAGACAATGGGCCATCTTGTGAGACACTTCATGGCGCAGAGCAGCAGATAATCCAGCCCCGGAGCCAGCACCACAATGTCCTCCATTCATTACAAGCCAGTAACATTGAGCTGAAACTGTCCTGATCCAGTACGATCACCCACACATTACAGGTAGCAATACGTCTCCCGAAAACTATTTTTTTGGATGGGTGAAACTGAGAACAAGTCTCAACTCTGAGAAATGAGTATAGAAATATCTCACTAGTATCTCACACATTGGCAGATGGGTTGTTTTTCCGTTTTTAACTTTTCTTTTTTTCCTCCCCTTTATTCCAAAACTTTATTTTTTTGTTTTCAACAACAGTTTTAATTTTACCAAATAATGTACTGAAAAAAACAGGAAAAAATCCTAATGGAGTAGATTTTTTGCACGCTGTGAATATGGTTTTATTGGGTAAAATACAATATTTATCATATTTTTTTTTTATTTTTTTTTAGGGGGGATGAGCGGTGATTGAAAAATGACAATTCTGGTGTCTCAATTCTTCTTTTCCTCTTTCACATCCAGTTTAAGTAAATTAATTTATTGATTGCATTTTTAGAAATGCAATATTATAAAAAAAAAAATCTTTATGTTTTTAACCGGGAAAAAACAGTGACCAACTTTTACATTTTTTTTACACATTAAAGATTTTTTTATATTTTTAACTCTAATATATATGTGAGTATTCAAGTATCCTGCAGAGACATAGAAGTAAAGGAATAAATCAATAAAGTACATAGTAAGTAAATAAAATTCTACCCGGAGCCTCCACTAGAGGGAGCTCAAGATCTTCCTGCATACTGTATTGTTGACTTCAATGTACAATGTAATGTTATCTGCTTTAGCTCCCCCTAGTGGTGACAGCTGGTAGAGATAGTATATAATTTATATCTAAGCAGAGGATTTGGAGCTGTCTGTGTATCAGTAAATTGGAGCTCTGGATGTGTATATTTATTTTAACCTGTTACCGTAGACCTAAAAGGGTTTTAATTTTATCTGTTAAATTTCCCTCTTTGTGTTTCACTTCCTCGGCTCATTCAAGATCTCTGCTTGCTCTCAGTGAAATTGAACATTATTGCATCCATCCAGATGTGGGAAAACCTGTTCTGGTCACGTCTAATTAAAACATGAGCACGGCTCGTTACAATGTATCAGCACAGGATGAGCTCAGTGTTTTCAGCCTCTAGATGTCAACAAGAAAGTTTCTAACTCTAAGGCAGTGTTCACACATTGCATTTTTTCGTAACAGTTTTTTTTTTTTTTGCTGCATTTTTTAATGCAAATTTTAAGCTGCAAAGTCTAAGAGATTTCAGAAATCTCGCGCACACACATTGCTTTTATTTTCCTCACTGTTTTGTGAAACTGCTGCTTTTTAGCATCACTTTATACAGTGTTTTTTCACCCATAGGAAACAATGAGTAAGTGCAAAAACGCTAAAAAAAAAAATACAGCAAAAAACGCAGGTATCAGTTTTTTCTGCATTTTTGGTTTAAAGACCTAAGGACGTTAAATCAGGCTTTTTAGGGGGGACACTAATCTATCAACATGCAAAAGAGTAAAAAAAAAAATAACGCAACAATAAAAATGCAGCAAAAATTAAGCAAAATCAGTTTTTTTGTAAGCAGCTTCTTTACTGCTGAGGAAACAGGTTTTGCCTTTGGGAAAAAAATGCATCAAAAACACAATGTGTGAACATAGCCTTACACATTGGCAGTTTGCTACAATGTATCAGTGCAGCTAAAAGTTTTCATTCCGGAGTCTATAGTGTTTTCCTTATAGTCCTATCATTATCCATTTCTTAGGTGATGAGTCTATGGTGCGTGTGAAACATCGCACTGCACTCGGATATCGGGGCTGGGTTTTGCCTTTCTCTGCTCCTGACCTCCTGTCTGTAGAACTGTAGACAGGAGTAACAGAGAGGACGCTTTCAGTTCTGAGCAGGCAAACCCCTGGTCCATGGTAGGAGCAATGTATGCTGGGAAATGAGGGGAAAGGAAGTTCCTGCACCTATAGTACTGCCAGAATGCTGATGAAGAAAAGAGTGTATGGCAAGTGACTGTGTGTGAGAATTGGAGCAAATCCTGAAATAATTAGACTGGAATGTTCACCAAAACCAGTTTTATCTATGGGTTTTATCTATGGGCCCACTTGCTATCAGCGACACAGGCACGCTATGGGGCTTATAAGTCAGGGGAGCCGAGTGCCAATGCGGGTGCTGCCACCGGGCACTCCAATGAGCTTTAAACTGTTTGAAATACTCACCTTTCCCTGTTCTTCCGCAGCTCTGGTCATTTCCGTAGCTTTTGACTCTGTGACATCTCAGGGCAGAGGGTGCTATGACGTCACTACAGCGAGCCCTCTGTGCTGAGCAGTGCGGAGGGTCAGAAGATGCTGAGGAGACCGGAGCAGCAGCAAGCGGGGAACGAGGAGAGGTGAGTAGTAGATTATTTATTTCTTATGCATAAAGCACTATATGGGGCTCATTCTCTGTGGAGCATTATATGGGGTCCGTTATTCTGTATGGAGCAATATATGGAGCCCATTATGTTGAAATGAGCACTATATGGGACCCATTCTTTATGGAACATTAGATTGGGTCCATTATACTGTACGGAGCAATATATGGGGCCATTATACTGTATGGGGCAATATATGGGGCCATTATACTGTACGGAGCAATATATGGGGCCATTATACTGTAAGGGGCAATATATGGGGCAATTATACTGTACGGAGCAATATATGGGGCAATTATACTGTATGGGGCAATATATGGGGCAATTATACTGTATGGGGCAATATATGGGGCCATTATACTGTATGGGGAAATATATGCGACCATTATACTGTACGGAGCAATATATGGGGCCATTATACTGTAAGGGGCAATATATGGGGCCATTATACTGCACGGAGCAATATATGGGGCCATTATACTGTATGGAGCATTAAATGGGGACTATTATATAACATGTTAGGGCATGTTAGGTTAGGCTATGGGTTGAACTAGATGGACTTAAAGTCTTCCTTCAACCTTAATAACTATGTTACTGTGTTATTATATGGTATGGAGCAATTTATGGGGCCATTATTCTGTATGGAGCATTATGGCCCATTATTCTGTATGGGGCATTTTATGGGGCCCATTATACTGTATGGAGCATTATATGGGGCCCATTATTCTGTATGAAGCATTTAATGGGGCCCATTATATTGTATGTAGCATAATATAAGGCTCATTATTCTGTATGGCGCAATATATGGGGCCCATTATTCTGTATGGAGCATTACATGGGGCCCATTATACTGTATGGCACATTATATGAGGCTCATTATTCTGTATAGAGCATTATATGGGGCCTATTATTCTGTAAGAAGCATTATATGGGGCCCATTATACTGTATGAAGCAATATGTGGGGCCATTATACTGTATGGAGCAATATATGGATCCATTATTCTGTATGAAGCATTATATGGGTTCCATTAAACTGCATAGAGCATAATATGGGGCACATTATTCTGTATAGATCAATACATGGGGCCCATTATCTTGTATGGAGCATTATATGAGGTCCATTATTCTGTATGGAACATTATATGAGGTCCATTATACTGTATGGAGCATTACATGGGGCCCATTATACTGTATGGGGCATTATATGAGGTCCATTATACTGTATGGAGCATTATATGGGGCCCTTTCTTCTGTATGGAGCAATATATGGGGCTCATTACACTGTATGGAGCACTATGCGGTGCCCATAATACTGTATGGAGAACTATGCGGTGCCCATAATACTGTAAGGAGGACAATGTGTTGTCATAATACTGTAAGGAGGACTATGTGTTGTCATAATACTGTAAGGAGGACTATGTGTTCTCATAATACTGTATGGAGGACTATGTGGTGCCCATAATACAGTATGGAGGACTATGTGGTGCTCATAATCAGGGCCGGCGTCAGCACCCGGCACACCCAGGCAAGTGCTGGGGCCCTGGACAAAGGGGGGGCTCACTCACCGTTGGGGCCCAGGCCGCTTCCCCAGCAGCTGTGCAGGGTCGCCGCTGCTGTTTGAGCCGTCATTTCAACAGACATGGCTGCCCACAGTGTACTGTGCTGCTGTCTCTGCTAGTAATGACGCGGCCGGGGCAACACGGCCCTGCACAGCCACATGCCAGAGGAGCAGGACAGGAGATAAGCCGAGGGGAGGTGAGCGAGGCTTGTTTCCTGCTTCCTCATACTGTATTAAAAAATATTTCAAATGTGTCTGTATGTCTGTGTATGTGCATGTATGATGTGTATATTTATGTATGTCAGTGTGTATGACTGTGTATGTATTTATGTCTGTTTATATGTGTTTTTGTAAATTTGTCTCCAAATATGTATATGTACGTATGCCTGTATCTGTACAGTACATATCGGTGTATGTGCGTGTCTGCATATTGTATGTTTGCATATCAGCGTACCATGTGTATATGTGCATGTCTGCATGTGTACGCATATCTGCGTACTATGTGGTGCCCATAATACTGTATGTAGGACTATGTGGTGCCCATAATACTGTATGGAGGAATATGTGGTGCCCGTAATACTGTATGGAGGAATATGTGGTGCCTATATTACAGTATGGAGGACTATGTGATGCTCATAATACTGTATAGAGGAATATGTTGTGCCCATAATACTGTATGGAGGAATATGTGGTGCCCATATTACAGTATGGAGGACTATGTGATGCTCATAGTACAGTATGGAGGACTATGTGGTGCTCAATAATTTATGGAGGACTGTGTGGTGCCCATAATACTGTATAGAGGAGTATGTGGTGCCCATAATACAGTATGGAGGACTATGTGGTGCTCAATAATTTATGGAGGACTGTGTGGTGCCCATAATACTGTATAGAGGAGTATGTGGTGCCCATAATACAGTATGGAGGACTATGTGGTGCTCATAATACAGTATGGAGAACTTTGTGGTGCCCAATATACTGTTTAGAGGAGTATGTGGTGCCCATAATACAGTATGGAGGACTATGTGGTGCTCATAATACAGTATGGAGGACTATATGGTGCCCATAATATAGTATGGAGGACTATGTGGTGCCCAGAATACTGTATAGAGGAGTATGTGGTGCCCATAATACAGTACGGAGGACTAGGTGGTGTTCATAATGCAGTATGGAGGACTATATGGTGCCCATAATACTGTATGGAGGACTTTGTGGTGCCCATAATACAATATGGAGAACTATGTGGTGCCCCTAATACAGTATTGTTAAAAAAAAGCTAAATTTTTTTAAAAAATTTCCATCAATTTGAAATGTGTGAAGACTTGTATTTTTATGTATAGTATTATTTATACCATTTTGCAATAAATATGAAATATCGATCGCTCTTTATGTCATTGAAAAACTGCAATTCGGACGTGTCATCGTGGCAGACATGATGGTCTTCGGCAGACCCCTGTTGATATGGGAAAATATCAGCCTCTCACAATGAGCTTGCAGGATGACCCCGCTTTAAATTCCAGAAATTGATATTAGCATTTAAATAGTTAACAACCCCATATTCCCACTCTTCCATGTACGGTGGATGTCGGGATGGGGTTAATACTTGTCCATGAAAAAAGTTTTAATCAGGTCCCCCCACCCAATGATTCTTATAATCCCTGACATTTATGGACAGCCCCTTTAAGCCATCTGACTAGTTCTTCTCCCCAGATATATTCTGGATTTGCATGGCCTCTTACATCACAGGACCCTGTTCACATCACTGTGACGGCTCGTTATGGACGACCATTGAATGGTCTGTTACTCAGTAACCCAGTGACAGTGACTCCTCATTTGTCACAGAGTATGATTTACAATCCATTGTTCACAGAAGGAACCTGATAAAGCAAGCTTGTCATAACTCACAGTTCACATGGAAACCAAATAGCACGATCATGGCGGATCCACAATGATGATGGATTAATGGAAAGCAATCATTGTGATATGCCATGTTGCCTTGTTGTTTTAGGATAAAATCGTGCACAAGTGAGGTTCATCTCATTATTCGGTGCGGCCAAATATGTGTCCATAATGAGACACAAAGGCCAACAAAAAAAAAACAGCTTCTACATTTTATTTACAACCAGTAAAGTCTTGATTGATTGTCAATTGGATCCTGGTGGGAGCGGCTAAGGTTAGAAAGAGCCATGAACAGGTTTTTTATTGGCTATGTATCCACTTCTACATTGGAAAATAGAAAATACGGTTATTGCAAGCAAAAAAGGTTAGAGAGCTAAAAAAATAATGTCAGAAGTATAGATGTAGAGCGATAGATAGATATTAATAGCTAGATGGATGATTAATACATAGGTATGAGATGATAAATAGAAGTGAGATGATAGATTGCTGGATAAATATAGCTATGAGATTGATTGACAGATAACATATAGATAGATAATAGATAGATAGATAATAGATAGATGATAGATAGATAGATAGATAATAGATGGATGATAGATAATAGATAGATAATAAATAGATAGATAATAGATAGATAGATAGATAGATAATAGATAATAGATAGATAGATAGATAGATAATAACTAATAGATAGATAATAAATAGATGATAGATAGATAGATAGATAGATAGATAGATGGATAGATAGATAGGTATATAATAGGTAGATAATAGATAGATAATAAATAGATAAATAGATAGATAATACATAATAGATAGATGATAGATAATAGATAATAGATAGATAATAGATAGATAATAAATAGATAAATAGATAGATAATAGATAGATAATACGTGATAGATGATATATAGATGATAGATAATAGATAGATAACAGATTATATATAATAGATAATCAATAGATATATAGAAAGATAATAGATAGATAAATAGATAGAAAAAGAAAACAAAAAGCAGCACCAAAAGAAAACAAAGGGTGCAAAAAATCGTTCCAGGTATATACCAAACCTCATGCTATTATCCAGAAAAATGAAGGCAGCACTCCAATGGAAAAAATAAAAGTATAATAGATAAATAGATAGATAGATAGATAGACTTGGATGAAAGCCGCCATATTTTTCCAGACCTTTGCCCTAACTGGATGTAACAATGCCTTTGCCGCGCAGGGTCTATAGAAAGTTGGGTACCGCTAGTAAAAGCCATTTCTGCCATTGCTGATTGCCGCCTTCGGACCCCAGCAGTACATGCACCTGTGACTTACAAGTACGGCATCGTGTCATTGTTACCTGCGGGGAGGCTGCCCTCGGTGCCACTCTGCTGCGCCGCACACACGATACATTGTTTTATTGCACAATTTCAGGAAGTTACAGGTGATAACATTGACCAGGTTCCCCGTCATCCCTGCGACATTTACTACCTGGGGGAACTAGAAGTGACAGGGCAGAGCCCAGGCCGGTATCAGTCATGCGTGGTCATGCTGTTCCTCAACAAGAGCCATGATTCAAAATACCCTATAAATGACTATAAAATAAACGCATGCACGGGGACCCATAGGAATGATAACTGCTTAGAAAATCTACAGCACTCTATGCATTGTTCTCTGTTATCAGCCAGACAGTACAGTGTTCTTCAATGGGATGACTGATAGGAAGTCCAGAGGGATCTCTGCCCAGTGATAAATACTGAATCTCATCCTATCACCCCGCAGAAACATTTACCTTCAGTCTCTCTTATAACTCTTCAATGCAACTTTAGGATGACCACCCCTTTAACTCGCTTCCCTTTAACTCGCACCTCCGCTCACCTCTCCTGCTTGTTCCCTGGTTATCCATCGGACCCATTACCTGGCGTACAGGTGACGCCCCCTAGTGACTCACACTCGCCTATCATGCTGACAGTTTCCCAGTATCACTATATTCCTATTTGGCTTCGTCTCTCTTAACCCTTCACATCCTGCACCCAAATAATGCATCCTGGTACTAGTAGTGCTGGCGAGCCATACCTGTAGCACAGGAGTCCTCGTTCAGCCGCATATCTGGCCAATGGTAGAACGTATTAATGCATCCGTGTAAAAACTGCCAGGATGAAAAAAAAAAAAAAAAGTTCTTCCCTTTTAACTCCTTCGTTTCCAGAGCGCCCAGCTTAGATGGAACAGGTATCTGAATCCACCGCTCCCCGGCTCAAAGTTCACCTTCCAGGCTCCTGTCTCCGCGCGTCGTCTGATCAAGGATCAGGAATCTCTGCCGTTCTCCCATCTGCGGATATGAATGAGACCTTCCCCATATTCGGTGACATCATCCCCATTCTTCTGATTTCCATACGCAGACCTGTCCCGCAGGTGTGGCCGCCAGCCCTGAGCGTAGAGCACAGAAGGTTTTCTGGATGACACCGACAGGAGGCGGCGACTGTCATCCACAGAGACAAATTATCATCCCCTAATTACTGTATTAATAAGATAACGAGTTTCTGTGTAACCTTCCGTCCCGTGCGGCTTCTGTTTGTGTTATTATGGAAAATGGATAATTTATAACTGGTTATTATATTATTGATATTGCTATATTCACTGATCTGTAGCATTTATTCCTCCAAATGTAGATTCAGAATATTCAAAGACATGAAAAAAAAAAATCTTTTTTACTTAAATGCATGTATTCTAGGTTCAAAATTATTCTAGCAATTAAAAATCTGTTTTTTTTTCTTTGATTCTCCTACACATTGCTGGCTGTAGAATGAGTCCACTGGGGATCAGTCAGCGAGTTCATTCCGATAAGGAGGGCTGTAGCTCTTTTATCTGTCTATTTCTGAGCTCCTCTCAGCTCATTTATGATCACATCTACATTGAGATGAACTTTGATGTGGTTATAATTTGAGTGAGCGGAGCTCAGAAAGGTCAGGTTCACAGATCCCTGTTTCATGGTCCAGACGGCGGTGCACGGACTGCTGAGCTGAACTAACAGCTTCAGAGGCAGGGACGGACTGGGACTAAAATTCAGCCCTGGCATTTGAAATTACACAGGTCCATGCCGGCTCTGTCCCCTTCCCAGTCTATAATACTAATATCACCCCACCTGCTGGAAAGGAAGATTTACTACTACCTATTTTTCCAAAAATACCGCTATGTAAGATTCAATAATACCGCAATAATAATATTGCACAGCATTATGGACCCACAAACCTCACACACTAAGATGGTCACCCTGCCCCCACACATTATGATGGTCACTGCTACCACCCACACAGTATGGTGTCCACCACAGCCCCCACAGCATGATGATCTCCACAGAATGATAGTCTCAACAGTCCCTCACAGTCCACAACAGCTTCCCACACAATATGATGTCCACCATAGCCCCTCAGAAAGTAATTATGGTCCTTCACAGCATGATGTTCTGCACAGCTTCCACAGAATGATGTCTCCATATCCCCTCATACAGTATGATGCCCACCACAGCCCCCACACAGTAAGATGTCCACCACAGCAAGATAGTCTTCATAGGCCACCACACAGTATGATGTCCACCACAGCTCTCACAAGGTAATTATGGCCCTCCACAGCATGATGGTCTCCACAGCTCCCCACAGAATAATTGTCTTCATAGCCTCCCACACAGTATGATGTTCACCACAGCCTCATACATAGTATGATTACTACCACAACCCCATGACGTAATTATGGTCCTCCACAGCATATGGTCACAGCTTCCCTCAGAATAATGGTCTCCACAGCCTCCCACACAGTATGATGTTCACCACAGCCCACACATAGTATTATTGTCCCAACAGCATGATGGTCTCCACAGCTCCCCACAGAATAATTGTCTCCACAGCTTCCCTCAGAATAATTGTTGCCACAGCCTTCCACACAGTATGATGTCCACCAAAGCCCTACATAGTATTATTGTCCCAACAGCATGATGGTCTCGACTCTCGACAGCTCCCAACAGAATAATTGTCTCCACAGCTTCCATCAGAATAATTGTCTCTACAGACTCCCACACAGTATGATGTTCATCACAGCCTGATACACAGTATGATGTCCACCACAACCCCATGAAGTAATTATGGTCCTCCACAGCATGATGGTCTCCACTAGAGTTGAGCGACTTTCATTTTTTTAAGATCGAGTCGGGTTTTGTGAAACCCGATTTTGTCCAGAGTCGAGTCGAGTGCAGTCGGCCGATTATCGCTAAAAGTCGGGGATCGACCGAAACACGAAACCCAATGCAAGTCAATGGGGAAGCATAGTCGGCAGTGAGTGGAGGCCAGGAAAACACCTACAGTGCCCATTTTAATGCCAAAAACATCCATTCTTGTTTCTGAAGCTTGTCAATCTTAATTAACTTTATAATAATAGTTGGGCATAGGGAATTGGGGGTCATTTGGCAAAAGTTGTGGGGGGAGTAGGGCCGGCTCAAGTTTTTCGTGGGCCCAGGAAATGCGGACTACGTCACGGCGGTGTTGCAGGGAAAGGTAAGTATTTCAACGTTGCAAGTGCTGTGATCCTGAGCAAGCAGGGGGGGCCCACTCGTTCGCATTGGCACTGGCACAGGGCCCCTCAAAGTACAGCGATGTGTGTTTGCATGGCGGGGGCGCCTCCCACCAGCAGCGACACTTTTGCGTACTCTGAGGGGCCCTGTGCCAGTGACGTCGCCAACGAGTATGCCCCCGCCCACCTGATGAAGGAACCTGCACTTTCATCTGCACCTTCCTCTTTGTCCCTGTGTAAGGTGGTATAACATGCGGGAAGGGGAACCTTACTTTCAGCAGGGTCAGATTCTGGCTGTGTAGAGTGCAAGGGGAATGTAGTGGTCTAGGTCAATGTACCAGCAGACTCATCTAGCAGTGGCTGGGCAATGGGCAGGATGAGGAGGAAACAGATATAGGGCCAAAGAATAAAGTAGGCTAAATGCAGTTCAAAATTGGTAACAGGACTAAACAGGCGGCATTGCTTTGTTCAGTGGAGTAGCAAACCCAAGAGCAGCAGACACTGTTTCAAGGGCATAACCACACTAGTAGGCCAAATGCAGTTTAATATCTGATAGTATAGGGTGAAAGCCAGAATGTGGAAGCTCAGCTTTGTTCAGTTGAGGACAACACCAGGCAGGGGCAGACAGACACCTTTAGTAGGCCGGAACAGCCAATTTTTAAAAAAAACAGCAGTTAGTAAGAGGCAGAAGGTAGAAGCTCAGCTTTATTCAGTTGAGGACAACACCAGGCAGGGGCAGACATTCACCTTTAGTAGGCCGGAACAGCCAATTGCATTTTTAAAAATGGTAATTTGGAACAGAAGGTTGAAGCTCAGCTTTATTCAGTTGAGGACAACACCAGGCAGGGGCAGACAGACACCTTTAGTAGGCCGGAACAGCCAATTTTTTAAAAAAACAGCAGTTAGTAAGAGGCAGAAGGTAGAAGCTCAGCTTTATTCAGTTGAGGACAACACCAGGCAGGGGCAGACAGACACCTTTAGTAGGCCGGAACAGCCAATTGCATTTTTAAAAATAGTAATTTGGAACTGAAGGTTGAAGCTCAGCTTTATTCAGTTGAGGACAACACCAGGCAGGGGCAGACAGACACCTTTAGTAGGCCGGAACAGCCAATTGCATTTTTAAAAATGGTAATTTGGAACTGAAGGTTGAAGCTCAGCTTTATTCAGTTGAGGACAACACCAGGCAGGGGCAGACATTCACCTTTAGTAGGCCGGAACAGCCAATTGCATTTTTAAAAATGGTAATTTGGAACAGAAGGTAGAAGCTCAGCTTTATTCAGTTGAGGACAACACCAGGCAGGGGCAGACATTCCCCTTTAGTAGGCCGGAACAGCCAATTGCATTTTTAAAAATGGTAATTTGGAACAGAAGGTTGAAGCTCAGCTTTATTCAGTTGAGGACAACACCAGGCAGGGGCAGTCAGACACCTTTAGTAGGCCGGAACAGCCAATTTTTTAAAAAAACAGCAGTTAGTAAGAGGCAGAAGGTAGAAGCTCAGCTTTATTCAGTTGAGGACAACACCAGGCAGGGGCAGACAGACACCTTTAGTAGGCCGGAACAGCCAATTGCATTTTTAAAAATGGTAATTTGGAACTGAAGGTTGAAGCTCAGCTTTATTCAGTTGAGGACAACACCAGGCAGGGGCAGACATTCACCTTTAGTAGGCCGGAACAGCCAATTGCATTTTTAAAAATGGTAATTTGGAACAGAAGGTAGAAGCTCAGCTTTATTCAGTTGAGGACAACACCAGGCAGGGGCAGACATTCACCTTTAGTAGGCCGGAACAGCCAATTGCATTTTTAAAAATGGTAATTTGGAACAGAAGGTAGAAGCTCAGCTTTATTCAGTTGAGGACAACACCAGGCAGGGGCAGACATTCACCTTTAGTAGGCCGGAACAGCCAATTGCATTTTTTAAAAATGGTAATTTGGAACAGAAGGTTGAAGCTCAGCTTTATTCAGTTGAGGACAACACCAGGCAGGGGCAGACAGACACCTTTAGTAGGCCGGAACAGCCAATGGCATTTTTAGAAATGGTAATTTGGAACAGAAGGTAGAAGCTCAGCTTTATTCAGTTGAGGACAACACCAGGCAGGGGCAGACACTCACCTTTAGTAGGCCGGAACAGCCAATGGCATTTTTAGAAATGGTAATTTGGAACAGAAGGTAGAAGCTCAGCTTTATTCAGTTGAGGACAACACCAGGCAGGGGCAGACATTCACCTTTAGTAGGCCGGAACAGCCAATTGCATTTTTAAAAATGGTAATTTGGAACAGAAGGTAGAAGCTCAGCTTTATTCAGTTGAGGACAACACCAGGCAGGGGCAGACATTCACCTTTAGTAGGCCGGAACAGCCAATGGCATTTTTAGAAATGGTAATTTGGAACAGAAGGTAGAAGCTCAGCTTTATTCAGTTGAGGACAACACCAGGCAGGGGCAGACAGACACCTTTAGTAGGCCGGAACAGCCAATTTTATAAAAAAAAAGCAGTTAATAAGAGGCAGAAGGTAGAAGCTCAGCTTTATTCAGTTGCAGCTTCTTGGCAATAATATAAAGAAGACGCGACAGGACAACACTCGGTGGATGCCATATCTGTGTTTTCAATGGAAAAAAACCTTTCAGTTAACTACTTGCAGGAGCAAGTTTTTGTAGCTGGTGGACAATTTTTTTAAAAAAAAGCAGTTAATAAGAGGCAGAAGGTAGAAGCTCAGCTTTATTCAGTTGCAGCTTCTTGGCAATAATATAAAGAAGACGCGACAGGACAACACTCGGTGGATGCCATATCTGTGTTTTCAATGGAAAAAAACCTTTCAGTTAACTACTTGCAGGAGAAAGTTTTTGTAGCTGGTGGCCAATTTTTGTACTGTACCAGTTTTTTGTTGTATGTGTTTTTGTTTTTAATGTTAAAATGTCTGCATTTGATATCTCTCCAGTATTTTCTTTTTTATAAGCAAAATACTGCAGTTTTACATCGGTTACATGGATACACAGGCAGCTTGGTGGTGAGTGGAGGAGTATTTAAAGTAGGGACCACAGACAGGCTATCAAAGGCCTAAAATAACAAACAATAGGCTCATGGCAGCTTTACAGCGGTTACATGGATACACGGGCAGGCAGCTTGGTGGTGAGTGGAGGAGTATTTAAAGTAGGGACCGCAGACAGGCTATCAAAGGCCTAAAATAACAAACAATAGGCTCATGGCAGCTTTACAGCGGTTACATGGATACACGGGCAGGCAGCTGGTGATGAGTGGAGGAGTATTTAAAGTAGGGACCGCAGACAGGCTATCAAAGGCCTAAAATAACAAACAATAGGCTCATGGCAGTTTTACAGCGGTTACATGGATACACGGGCAGGCAGCTGGTGATGAGTGGAGGAGTATTTAAAGTAGGGACCGCAGACAGGCTATCAAAGGCCTAAAATAACAAACAATAGGCTCATGGCAGTTTTACAGCGGTTACATGGATACACGGGCAGGCAGCTGGTGATGAGTGGAGGAGTATTTAAAGTAGGGACCGCAGACAGGCTATCAAAGGCCTAAAATAACAAACAATAGGCTCATGGCAGCTTTACAGCGGTTACATGGATACACAGGCAGCTTGGTGGTGAGTGGAGGAGTAGTGCAAGGAGTGTCTGTCCCAGTACTCCCAAAATATAAATAGATGTTAATGTCTCGCAAAACAACCAAAACAAAAAAAAAGGTGGCATACTTAGGTACAGGGGTGGGCTCATCTACTGAGTTTCTGACATAGTAATTTGGCAGTAACTATTTAATGGTGCCAATATAGGACACAGACACAGACTACTTTAAGTTGCATCATAGATGTCTACAAATTTGTATTGTCAGTGCCAGACATTGAATGATGTCAGCGAATAGACTAAAGATTGGTGGAGCTGTGCGACATAATTTTGCACGTGGTAGAGCACATTTTGAGCTGGGGTAGGGGGGAACTCTCTTGAGGCCGGCGGGACCGCCCCAGGGCCCCTCATGTTACAACGGTGTGTCTGACGTTGGGTGCGCACCACCACCGCCAGAGACACTACATTGTACTATGAGGGACCCAGTAGCAATGCCGTCAACCAAAAGCGAGCACACCCACCTCTTCAGACAAACAGCAGTCTCACGGGTGCTTGCGCCAAGTCGTGATACCACGGCCCCGTGTGGGGAGTTTTGCCATTTAGGGAGGTGTAAACATGTCGTATGCTGTACAATCAGCTGCAGCAAATTAGACATTAGAAAAGTAATTCACAGGCAAGAGCTTTTCATAGGAAAGCTAGGTGTCGGCCGGGCAAGGTGGGGCAAAAGATTTCGAAATCCAGTTGTGGTTCATTTTAATGAATGTTAGATCGTCAACATTTTGGGTAGCCAGACGAGTCCTTTTTTCGGTTAATATTGAACCTGCAGCACTGAATACTCTTTCTGATAGGACACTTGCTGCCGGGCAAGCAAGCTCCTGCAATGCATATTCTGCCAATTCTGGCCAGGTGTCTAATTTGGAGGCCCAGTAATCAAATGGGAATGACGGTTGAGGGAGAACATCGATAAGGGATGAAAAATAGTTAGTAACCATACTGGACAAATGTTGTCTCCTGTCACTTTCAATTGATGCAGCAGTACCTGTCCTGTCTGCGGTCATAGCAAAATCACTCCACAACCTGGTCAGAAAACCCCTCTGTCCAACGCCACTTCTGATGTGTGCACCCCTAACACTCCTAGTCTGCTGCCCCCTGGAGCTCGTGTGAGAACGATCACGTGCGCTGTGTGCTGGGAATGCCTGAAGCAAACGGTCAACAAGAGTTGATTGTTTGGTTGCTAATATTAGTTCCAAGTTCTCATGTGGCATAATATTTTGCAATTTGCCTTTATAGCGTGGATCAAGGAGGCAGGCCAACCAGTAATCGTCATCGTTCATCATTTTCGTAATGCGTGTGTCCCTTTTTAGGATACGTAAGGCATAATCCGCCATGTGGGCCAAAGTTCCAGTTGTCAAATCTCCGGTTGTGATTGGTTGAGGGGCAGTTGCAGGCAAATCTACGTCACTTGTGTCCCTCAAAAAACCAGAACCCGGCCGTGACACGCAACCAATTTCCTGTGCCCCCGGGAAAGGTTCGGCATTAAAAATATACTCATCCCCATCATCCTCCTCGTCCTCCACCTCCTCTTCGCCCGCTACCTCGTCCTGTACACTGCCCTGACCAGACAATGGCTGACTGTCATCAAGGCTTTCCTCTTCCTCTGGTGCAGACGCCTGCTCCTTTATGTGCGTCAAACTTTGCATCAGCAGACGCATTAGGGGGATGCTCATGCTTATTACGGCGTTGTCTGCACTAACCAGCCGTGTGCATTCCTCAAAACACTGAAGGACTTGACACATGTCTTGTATCTTAGACCACTGCACACCTGACAACTCCATGTCTGCCATCCTACTGCCTGCCCGTGTATCCTCCCACAAATAAATAACAGCACGCCTCTGTTCGCACAGTCTCTGAAGCATGTGCAGTGTTGAGTTCCACCTTGTTGCAACGTCTATGATTAGGCGATGCTGGGGAAGGTTCAAAGACCGCTGATAGGTCTGCATACGGCTGGCGTGTACAGGCGAACGTCGGATATGTGAGCAAAGTGCACGCACTTTGAGGAGCAGGTCGGAGAACCCAGGATAAGTTTTCAATAAGCACTGCACCACCAGGTTTAAGGTGTGAGCCAGGCAAGGAATGTGTTTCAGTTGGGAAAGGGAGATGGCAGCCATGAAATTCCTTCCGTTATCACTCACTACCTTGCCTGCCTCAAGATCTACTGTGCCCAGCCACGACTGCGTTTCTTGTTGCAAGAACTCGGATAGAACTTCCGCGGTGTGTCTGTTGTCACCCAAACACTTCATAGCCAATACAGCCTGCTGACGCTTGGCAGTAGCTGGCCCATAATGGGACAACTGGTGTGCAACAGTGTCATCTGCCGATGGAGTGGTTGGCAGACTGCGTTCTGTGGAAGAGCTGTAGCTTCTGCAGGAGGACGAGGAGGAGGAGGAGGAGGGGGTGCGAACGCCTACAGCCAACTGTTTCCTAGACCGTGGGCTAGGCACAACTGTCCCTAAATTGATGTCGCCTGTGGACCCTGCATCCACCACATTCACCCAGTGTGCCGTGATGGACACATAACGTCCCTGGCCATGCCTACTGGTCCATGCATCTGTAGTCAGGTGCACCTTTGTACTCACAGATTGCCTGAGTGCATGGACGATGCGCTGTTTAACATGCTGGTGCAGGGCTGGGATGGCTTTTCTGGAAAAAAAGTGTCGACTGGGTAGCTCGTATCGTGGTTCAGCGTACTCCATCAGGGCTTTGAAAGCTTCGCTTTCAACTAACCGGTAGGGCATCATCTCTAACGAGATTAGTCTAGCTATGTGGGCGTTAAAACCCTGTGTACGCGGATGCGAGGATAAGTACTTCCTTTTTCTAACCAGAGTCTCATGTAGGGTGAGCTGGACTGGAGAGCTGGAGATCGTGGAACTTTCGGGTGTGCCGGTGTACATGGCAGACTGAGAGACGGTTGGAGACGGTATTGTTTCCGCCGGTGCCCTAGATGCAATATTTCCTCCTACAAAACTGGTGGTTCCCTGACCCTGACTGCTTTTGGCTGGCAAAGAAACCTGCACAGATACTGCCGGTGGTGCGGAAAATGGTGGCCTTACAGTGACGGAAGGGATGTTGCGTTGCTGACTAGCTTCATTGGCCGAGGGTGCTACAACCTTAGGGGACGTTTGGTAGTTAGTCCAGGCTTGAAAATGCATGGTGGTTAAGTGTCTATGCATGCAACTAGTATTTAGACTTTTCAGATTCTGACCTCTGCTTAAGCTAGTTGAACATTTTTGACAGATGACTTTGCGCTGATCAGTTGGATGTTGTTTAAAAAAATGCCAGACTGCACTCTTCCTAGACTCGGATCCCTTTTCAGGGATTGCAGACTGAGCTTTAACCGGATGGCCACGCTGTCCTCCAACAGGTTTTGGCTTTGACACGCGTTTTGGGCCAGATACGGGCCCGGCAGATGGAACCTGTTGCGATGTTGATGCCTGCTGCGGCCCCTCCTCCACCTCCGCTTCTGAACTACTGCCGCCTGCACCCTGTTCCCCCAATGGCTGCCAATCGGGGTCAATAACTGGGTCATCTATTACCTCCTCTTCGAGCTCGTGTGCAACTTCGTCTGTGTCACTGTGTCGGTCGGTGGTATAGCGTTCGTGGCGGGGAAACATAGTCTCATCAGGGTCTGATTGTGGATCTGTACCCTGAGAGGGCAATGTGGTGGTCTGAGTCAAAGGAGCAGCATAGTACTCTGGCTGTGGCTGTGCATCAGTGCACTCCATGTCAGAATCTACTTGTAGTGGGCATGGCCTGTTAAATGTTTCACTTTCTAAGCCAGGGACGGTATGTGTAAAGAGCTCCATGGAGTGACCCGTTGTGTCGCCTGCTGCATCCTTCTCTCTTGTTGTAGTTTTTGCTGAGGAGGACAAGGAAGCGACTTGTCCCTGACCGTGAACATCCACAAGCGACGCGCTGCTTTTACATTTACCAGTTTCGGAAGAGGAGGCAAAAGAGCTAGAGGCGGAGTCTGCAATGTAAGCCAAAACTTGCTGTTGCTGCTCCGCCTTTAAAAGCGGTTTTCCTACTCCCAGAAAAGAGAGCGTTCGAGGCCTTGTGTAGCCAGACGACGAAACTGGCTCCACAGCTCCAGACTTAGGTGGAATATTTTTATCCCCACGACCACCTGATGCTCCACTACCACTACCATCATTACCAGCTGACAATGAACGCCCACGACGACCTCTTGCACCAGACTTCCTCATTGTTTTAAAATCTTAACCAAAGTAACTTTATTTGTTGCTGTCAAACAACTTACACGGTGAGCTATAACTTCAGTATGATTTCAATATCCCTTAACAGGTTGGTGAGACCACAAGGAAAATCAGGCACAATGTTACACACTCTGTTTTCTGTGGCACAAAATCACAGAGATGACACACACGCAGGACTGTCACTCAAGCACTAATGTCAATATTAATCTCCCACCTAATTTATTTTTTTTTTTTTTTCAGGGAGACTTTAGAAACCAAATAATATTAAAAAAACCAAAAAAATAAATAGCCTTTCTATGGCCCACTGAATGAGAGAGAGAGGTGGCACACCCAGGAGTCAAGACTGGCACACAAGCTGAAAGGGCAATATTACTCTCCCACTGTTTTTTTAAAGTTTTTTTTGTTTTATTTTCAGGGAGACTTTAGAAACCAAACAATATTAAAAAAACCAAAAAAATAAATAGCCTTTCTATGGCCCACTGAATGAGAGAGAGAGGTGGCACACCCAGGAGTCAAGACTGGCACACAAGCTGAAAGGGCAATATTACTCTCCCACTGTTTTTTTATGTATTTTTTGTTTTTTAAGGGAGACTTTAGAAACCCAATAATATTTAAAAAAAAAAATAAATAGGCTTTCTATGGCCCACTGAATGAGAGAGGTGGCACACCCAGGAGTCAAGACTGGCACACAAGCTGAAAGGGCAATATTACTCTCCCACTGTTTTTTTATGTTTTTTTTTTTTTCAGGGAGACTTTAGAAACCAAATAATATTAAAAAAACCAAAAAAATAAATAGGCTTTCTATGGCCCACTGAATGAGAGAGAGGTGGCACACCCAGGAGTCAAGACTGGCACACAAGCTGAAAGGGCAATATTACTCTCCCACTGTTTTTTTATTTTTTATTTTTTTTCAGGGAGACTTTAGAAACCAAATAATAAGAAAAAAAATAAATAAATAAATAGGCTTTCTATAGCCCACTGAATGAGAGATAGCACACACAGCAGTGGCACACAAGCCCTGACTGAGGCCAATATTTTTCTACCACTGATTGATGTAGTGTTTTTGTGTTGAGGTAGATTTTAGAACACAAATCAAGGAAAAAAAAAAAATGCTTTCTATGGCCCACTGAATGAGAGAGGTGGCACACCCAGGAGTCAAGACTGGCACACAAGCTGAAAGGGCAATATTACTCTCCCACTGTTTTTTTATGTATTTTTTGTTTTTTAAGGGAGACTTTAGAAACCCAATAATATTTAAAAAAAAAAATAAATAGGCTTTCTATGGCCCACTGAATGAGAGAGAGAGGTGGCACACCCAGGAGTCAAGACTGGCACACAAGCTGAAAGGGCAATATTACTCTCCCACTGTTTTTTTATTTTTTATTTTTTTCAGGGAGACTTTAGAAACCAAATAATATTAAAAAAACCAAAAAAATAAATAGGCTTTCTATGGCCCACTGAATGAGAGAGAGGTGGCACACCCAGGAGTCAAGACTGGCACACAAGCTGAAAGGGCAATATTACTCTCCCACTGTTTTTTTTTTTTTTTTTTTTTTCAGGGAGACTTTAGAAACCAAATAATAAGAAAAAAAATAAATAAATAAATAGGCTTTCTATAGCCCACTGAATGAGAGATAGCACACACAGCAGTGGCACACAAGCCCTGACTGAGGCCAATATTTTTCTACCACTGATTGATGTAGTGTTTTTGTGTTGAGGTAGAATTTAGAACACAAATCACGGAAAAAATAAATAGGCTTTCTATGGCCCACTCAGTGAGAGATGGCACACACAGGGATGGCACTGTAGCAGAAATGCCAATCTTAATCTCCCACAAAAAAAAAAAAAAAAAAATAACAGGGACTGTCCTACAATTACTATCTCCCTGCAGTAATCTAAGCCAGGTATGGCAGGCAGCAATAGGAGTGGACTGATGCACAAATTAAATAAAAAGTGTGGACAAACAAAAAAGATAGCTGTGCAGAAAGGAACAAGAGGATATGTGCTTTGAAAAAAGCAGTTATTTCCACAGTGGCGTACACACAGCAATACAGCTATCACGGAGCCTTCTAGGGCAGCCCAATGAGCTACAGCGCTGAGGAAAAAAAAAAAAAAATAGCTTCCACTGTTCCTGCACACCGAAGGTGGTGTTGGACAGTGGAAATCGCTGCAGCACAAGCGGTTTGGTGGTTAGTGGACCCTGCCTAACGCTCTCCCTGCTTCTGACGAAGCGGCAGCAACCTCTCCCTAAGCTCAGATCAGCAGCAGTAAGATGGCGGTCGGCGGGAACGCCCCTTTATAGCCCCTGTGACGCCGCAGACAGCAAGCCAATCACTGCAATGCCCTTCTCTAAGATGGTGGGGACCAGGACCTATGTCATCACGCTGCCCACACTCTGCGTTCACCTTCATTGGCTGAGAAATGGCGCTTTTCGCGTCATTGAAACGCGACTTTGGCACGAAAGTCGCGTACCGCATGGCCGACAAGCACAGGGGTCAGATCGGGTTTCATGAGACGCCGACTTAGCCAAAAGTCGGCGACTTTTGAAAATGATCGACCCGTTTCGCTCAACCCTAGTCTCCACAGCTTCCCTCGGAATTATGGTCTCTACAGCCTCCCACACAGTATGATGTCCACCACAGCCTCCCACACAGTATGATGTCCACCACAGCCTCCCACACAGTATGATGTCCACCACAGTTCTCCACAGAAAATGTTACTTCTCCCACATAGTATGATGATCTCCTCACACACCACAGCTTACAAAAACAATAAAAACCTTATACTCACCTAATCCAGCTGCAGCCTCCATCTCCTCCTCTATCTTATCTTCAGTGGAGGCAGCACAATGCAGTGACATTACTGAAACGACTGGCATCACCTATGTGGCGCCAGCCTCGGGCAGGTCACAGGCCAGAATTATCCTGGAGTAAGTGATGGAGCAGGGAGCCACAGCTAAAAATATGATTAGTCTAAAATCTATGCAAATAAGATAAAAGAGAAATGGCGCCAGGAAGCCGGCATGTCAGCGTCAGCTTAGGAAGTTTGCACTGTCTTGGCCGGATGCCATAGAGTGCCAACAGGGTGAGTGGACCACGGTCCGGTGAATTTCTTTTAGTTCAACTCCTAGATGGCAAATTTGATTATTTACTTCACCGGGGCCAATATTTCAGGGTCCAGGATTGTCAATGATACCTCGAGCTAAATGGCACTGCACTTGGTAAAGCACAGTGGCCTTATTGGCTTTTAGGCTTTGGACAAACAGTGTGAACATTGTCACATTATGACACATGATTTTCAGAGCGGTCACACTGGAACCTGTGACATAATGTGGCAATAAATCCAAGCCAATCCAGAGCAAATTTTTGGTTGCAGTTTGGGAACTGTCTGCGATTGTTGTCATCATAATGGATGCCTTTTTCTCCAAACTCTTGGTCATTATTGGTTTTGCTGTCTGGTGTAGCAACACGGCCTAAAAAAGTGAAAGGAAATGGGCTTCAATATCAACACATCCAGAGACCTGAGTGAGATAAATAAAAAAAAAAATGCAGGATTTTTTTTTTTTTTTTTTTACTATAGAGCCTAAGAACTAACAGGCAGGTGGTTGATTGCTAACTACCTGCCTGATACTGATCTCTGCAAGCACAGAGTGTTCGCAGACAGCACCGCAATTCAGCGGCTACTGCTGACATCAGGTCAACAGATCAATCGCTTCTCCTCTGCTCTGTTGACGAAACATGACTGCTGACGTCATGCTGATTGAGAGTCGGTTCCCCGCTGCCTAATTGCAGGGAGCTGGCTGTCAATCAGCAGGACATCAGCAGTCAAGCACCGTTGACAGAGCAGCCTGGAAAAAAGAAGATCTGATCTGTTGCGGTGGAGTAGGTGAATCACCGGCAGGAGCTGTCAGTGAACAGGTAGACTGTCAGGAGGTTGCCTCTGTTAGTTTTTAGGCCCATAGTAAAAAATAAATAAAATGGTCCTGGACAACCCCTTTAAATGGCACAAAACAAATAGAGAAAATGGGGCAAATACTAAAACCACTAATAAAAAAATGAATTACTACAAAAAAAAAAAAAAAAGAAAAAACATGAATCAGAGCCATATCTACTGCAGGTTGTTATACCCTGTCTTCCCTAAACACCCTTATTTGAAGTATAAACTCATTTTTTTGTTGCCTAGTTTTCTATTAACATATCCACTTTTGGTTCTTTAGCAAGTGGAAAATAAGTCAAAATGCAGAAATAAGAAGCTTCTAGTAAGTTGCTTATGTTTCTCACCTGAACTTTGCCCTATGAAGGCTTGCCCTGGAAGTTTTCATCATTGTATTGATATAAGGTAATACTGAACTGATAAACCTGAGTCACCAGAGCCGAAATAGCAACATACTGATAACCAGGTAAACTTGTGTGCCATTCACATCCATGGCTGGCGATAAGAGGAGCAATGCATGGTGACAGTGGGGGCATTAGGGCTGCAATAAAAGAGTTAAAAAAGTTCAAAGAAGACACATGCATCAAGCCAGATAAACCATAACAGACACTTATCAATTGTCAAAAGTAAGTCTGCATTCTTAATCATCATGGGCACAAATAACCTGAAAATATGCAGATGTGTCAGTCACTTTCAGCATTGGTGAACTACAGTATGTGGGGGATTTATCATTAGTAAATTGCAATTATTTTATGTATCATCATATTACAAGAAAGTTTTGTCCTTCCAAAATTTTAGAAAAGTCGGTAATAACTGTTTTATTGGCTGTAATTGTGGCCATGATGGTTCTTCGAAAATGTTTCCAAGGAACAGACAGTAGACTCTAAATCGTTAATCAGCAGCGATCAGAGCTCGCTCCGATCACGGCTGATATAAGAAGAAACCGGCTGTGTAACAATTCCTGGACATTCTGCATATAGCACATGTGCCCTTATAATATAATGTAAGTTATATGGTTATCATGGGCTCACCTAATGAGGTGGATTGTATAAGACAAAAGTCAGTGTGAGCAGCATGGACTGGAGGAGATAATGCAGCAGAGCAGGATTGGCCAGGCAGCATGTGAAACAGTGAGTACCTGGAGAGCAGTGTAGTGCACTCAAAGCTGGAAGCAGTAGATGTTGCTGGAAGGAAGTCACATACAGGAATTGCAGAATAGTATATGGAATCTGATATCTGGCAGAAGGGATACGGTTAACCACAGGAGCAACAATGACAAATATACAATCAGGTATCTTGCAGCAAGGACACGGTTAACCAGAGGAGCAGCAGTGATATAGTTGCGATAGACCCAGGAAAGCTATGAGGAATGAATACACAGGTACATTAATAGCAGAAATGAGTTTGTAAAGTGTAGCTTAACTAACTAGAGCTTACTTGCAGAAATGCAGCAGTGATGAGACAGAACAGCAGGAATTTCAAAGAACATAATTAAAGACTTGGCTAGAGAAGAGTCGAGTGGAAAATGAGGCTAACTCTTGCAAGAGCATGTGGTAGCAACATGCAATTGTTGCTTCAGAAACACAACCGGCTGCAGAGGTGGCGTTTTTGTGGACCTCCCAACAGCCTATTGATTTTGAATTGGTAGAATAAATTAATTTACTCAAATTATAGTTCCTGAATACTCAGGCAATTCATGGCTGCCTGAACCGGCCTTTGTTGATGACATCAGAGAGGCTTATCAGGTTACTAGAGTAATCAGACGTGGACTAGTGCAGAAGACGCAAGCCATAGGTGAAGGGAGCAAGGACTGGTGCTGTCAGGACAAGTGAGTATGGTGGAAAGAGATTTAGGACTTTTACTAAATTGAGATTATATTTTAAATTATGAGCAGGGACTCCCCTCTGTCACATAAAAAATACTACATTGGTGCTGGTTATAGTTTGGAGCTTTGAGTTAAACCCCTTAATTATGGGAAATGCTCTGTAGTCTCCTAGTAATTATTTTATTCCATTATAACAGGTTAGGGAAATAAAAAAAAGAGACCCATAAACCCAATTGCTGTATAATAGTAATTAAAATTAAACAGTATAAACATTCCTGTGTATGAGAATGTACAAAATACCCTCTCAGGGCTGACACATTCTCCTATGAAAGTATTCATTGTATCAGCGAGGTAAAGTGGAGCAAGTCTGGGCACCCTCATTCCCATGGGTACTGGCTTCCACCCAAAATGCCTCCATAATAATACTTGTTGTGCCTGGATTATGACTGCCTGGTATAAGGAACTATTTAGGAACCTAAGAATGTAGCTATAGAGAATATAGAGGTAGACGTCACTCCCAAGTCTTGGTGTCTGAGGGGGCCAAAAGACCCTCTGCCACGCCAGTATTATAAATGGTACTGGTAGGTCTCATGCAGGGGCCAAATAATAAGAGATGCAATGGGTCCCACCCATGTCAGAATCTGTTTCAGCTGGATGTGCGTCTAAGGAAGCATATTCAGTTGAATTGTAGTGAAGATCAGAGATGGCTCCCGTCACTGCAATACAAGTCACTGGCCAATCAGATGGAGGACATTATACCAGGAAGGGGCTCAGGATAGGGGACATTATACCACGATGGGGCAGGATGGTGGACATTATTTCAGAAAAGTACCTAGACAATGGACACTTTTACAGAATGGGGCCAGGAAGAAGAACATTATTACAGAAAGTTTACCAGGATGGTGGACATTTTTACAGAAAGGTGCCCTGACGAGGGGCCAGGAAAGAGGACGTTATTACAGAAAGGGGACCAGGATGGGAGACATTAAGAAAGAAAGGGGCCTGGACAGGGAGATTTTATTACAAGAAGCGGTCATGATGATGGAAATTATACCAGGATGGGGATATTGTTTCAAGAAGGGGCCAGGGTGTTGGATATTATTACAGTAAGGGGCCCAGAATGGGTGTCATTATACCTGTAAGGGGCCAAATGGGGACATTATATCAAGAAGGGGTCCAGGATGGAGGATATTGTTATGGGATGGGGGACATTATACCAGGAAGGGAACCAGGATGGGGGACATTATTACAGAAAGGGGCCCAGAGGGGGGTATTATTACAAAATGGGGCCAGGACAAAGCACATTATTACAAAAAGGTGCCCAGGATGGGGTCATTATTACTAGAAGGGGCCAGGAGAGAGGACAATGTTATAGATAAGGGCCCGGATGGGGGAGATTATTATGAGAAGGGGTCAGGATAGGGGAAATTATATGTAGAGTGATCATCTGACCAACATGTAGGTGGGGGCACAGGTCCAAATTTTGCATCGGGTCCCATCACACTCTAGTTACGCCACTGGTCCAATGTACCAGCTCAATGCAGTCTCTGGTCAAATCAATTCAGTCAAAACATGTCTTTTTTAACCTTGCTATATAACGATGGAGACTAGGCATCAATTCACAGATTTCTGTTATCCTTGTGTGTTAATCTACAGTATACAACCACAGCTGCAGTGTAAAGCATAAGGGAGCGATTCTGTACATTAGCAGCCTCAGCCTGTTAAGAAACAGTACGTGGATTTCCATATTACCACAGCATCATACATACACTCATCAGACTTACGTATTATAAGAACTGAGCTAATAATAAATAAGCATTTCCCATAGGACCAAGACTGGACACTGAAGTGACGTCTATTAGTCAATATAATATTAATTTGATTTATTTCTTAGCGGTGCATACCCACAATTAAATCATGAGGTGTAGACATGACAGATGAAAGACTCTGAGGGGGAGAAGAAGATGCTATATAGGGCCTTATAATGAATTGGGAGATGGGAGTGAGAGGTGCAGTGTCCTTCAGAGTGAGATGCTGCGTCCTCCAGAGTAAGAGGTGCTGTGTCCTCCAGAGTAAGAGGTGCAATATCCTCCAGAGTCAGAGGTGCTGTGTCCTCCAGAGTAAGAAGAGCTGTGTCCTTCAGAGTGAGAGGTGCTGCGTCCTCCAGAGTAAGAAGAGCTGTGTCCTTCAGAGTGAGAGGTGCTGCGTCCTCCAGAGTAAGAGGTGCTGTGTCCTCCAGAGTAAGAGGTGCTGCTTCCTCCAGAGTAAGAGGTGCTGTGTCCTCCAGAGGAAGAGGTGCCATGTCCTCCAGAGTTAGAGGTGCTGCTTCCTCCAGAGCAAGAGGTGCCGCTTCCTCCAGAGTAAAGGGTGCAATGTCCTTCAGAGTGAGAGGTGCCACGTCCTCCAGAGTAAGAGGTGCTGCTTCTTCCAGAGTAAGAGGTGCTGTGTCCTCCAGAGTGAGAGGTGCAGTGTCCTCCAGAGTGAGAAGTGCTGCGTCCTCCAAAGTAAGAGGTGCTGCGTCCTCCAGAGTAAGAGGTTCCGCGTCCTCCAGAGTAAGAGGTGCCGCTTCCTCCAGAGTAAGAGGTGCCATATCCTCCAGAGTAAGTGGTGCAGTGTACTCCAGAGTATAAGGTGCTGCATTCTCCAGAGTAAGAGGTGCAGTGTCCTCCGGAGTGAGAGGTGCCGCATCCTCCAGAGTGAGAGTTGCCACATCCGCAAGAGTGAGAGGTGCCCCATCCTCCAGAGTAAGAGGTGTGGCATCCTCCAGAGTAAGAGGTGCCACGTCCTCCAGAGTAAGTGGTGCCGCTTCCTCCAGAGTAAGAGGTGCTGCTTTCTCCAGAGTAAGAGGTGCTGTGTCCTCCAGAGTAAGAGGTGCAGTGTCCTCCAGAGTGAGAGGTGCCACGTCCTCCAGAGTAAGAGGTGCAGTGTCCTTCAGAGTGAGCGGTGCTGCGTCCTCCAGAGTAAGAGGTGCCACGTCCCCCAGAGTAAGAGGTGCTGCGTCCTCCAGAGTAAGAGGTGCAGTGTCCTCCAGAGTAAGAGGTGCAGTGTCCTCCAGAGTAAGAGGTGCAGTGTCCTCCAGAGTAAGAGGTGCAGAGTGCAGCGCCCCAGAGTCCTGGTCGTTGCAGTACTGATGCTCCGCCGCTAAGGGGGGCTATGGTACGTCTGATGGCACTGAAGGAGTTCACCTGACCAGGTATCACAGACACCAATACACTTTACAGTCTGGCCTCCAGGGGGAGCTAAGGGTACTATGTATTAGGCCACTCCTCACAATCTGGTAAAACTGGGGGTTGGATAGGAAGTTAGGGAGAAGCTGACTGGGTTGGAACCAGGCAACATCCTGTGGCAGAGGGTGTTGCAGGGGAAGATTCAGGGGGGTCCCTGTCAGGGGTGGGATCCTGACAGGCCTAGCGAACTGAGAGGACGTTACGGGACCGCGCCTGCACCTGATCGCGGCGGTGGCCTAAGAAAGGACAAGAAGCGAGGTTTATTGTGCTGAGTGAGAAACGAGATCAACGCAACAAGGAGAAACACCAGTAGGAGTCGTGCTGTAAGACGAGGCAACATCCTACTGAGGCGCGTAGCCGGTGGCCGGAACGCCGAGGAAGTATAGAGCTCCAGGCCTAACTTCAAACCTACGGCAGGACAGTCAGGTATAGGCAGGCTGTCTCACTCAAATCACCTAAGAAGACATAGGGGACAACATTTGGAGAGGGGCGACACTAGGGTCCCGGAAGAGCTCCGAGCCTACCCGTCCTACGGGTGCGTCCTAGCCATATCATCTGGGGGACGAAGAAGAACATCATAATCGAGTTGTGAGGGAACTTCAGAAACAGGCACAACAGTTGTGGGGACTATCCCGTAAGCACAGCAGGGGAAGACCACAACACACAAGCGCTAGAAGGTAGGCACAGATTTCCACCTGCAAAGGGAACTCTGGAGGTGCCATCGGACCGGCCGGACTTGCGCAGCCTGGTTAACCATATTCCGGACTGAGGATCCTGAAGCCTTCAGTAAAGAGGTAAAGAGACTGCATCCTGGTGTCCTCGTTATTTACTGCGGCCTGCACCACATCATAACATCGTCACCATACCTCCACCTTCATTGTACGCCCCTCAGCAGGGTCACGGACCGGGTCTAGCCACCGTGACAACCCCAGAGCAGAGACTCAGAGGCCCGGTGCCGGGTACCCCTCGGCCCTGCAGCAGTGGGAACGCTACACAGTGTCCTCCAGAGTAAGAGGTGCAGTGTCCTTCAGAGTAAGAGGTGCTGCGTCCTCCAGAGTAAGAGGTGCAGTGTCCTCCAGAGTAAGAGGTGCCACGTCCCCCAGAGTAAGAGGTGCTGCGTCCTCCAGAGTAAGAGGTGCAGTGTCCTCCAGAGTAAGAGGTGCAGTGTCCTCCAGAGTAAGAGGTGCAGTGTCCTCCAGAGTAAGAGGTGCAGTGTCCTCCAGAGTGAGAGGTGCTGCGTCCTCCAGAGTAAGAGGTGCAGTGTCCTCCAGAGTAAGAGGTGCAGTGTCCTTCAGAGTGAGAGGTGCTGCGTCCTCCAGAGTAAGAGGTGCTGCATCCTCCAGAGTAAGAGGTGCTGCGTTCTCCAGAGTAAGAGGTGCTGCGTTCTCCAGAGTAAGAGGTGCTGCGTCCTCCAGAGTAGGAGGTGCAGTGTCCTCCAGAGTGAGAGGTGCTGCGTTCTCCAGAGTAAGAGGTGCAGTGTCCTCCAGAGTGAGAGGTGCTGCGTCCTCCAGAGTAAGAGGTGCTGCATCCTCCAGAGTAAGAGGTGCTGCATCCTCCAGAGTAAGAGGTGCAGTGTCCTCCAGAGTAAGAGGTGCAGTGTCCTCCAGAGTGAGAGGTGCTGCGTTCTCCAGAGTAAGAGGTGCAGCATCCTCCAGAGTAAGAGGTGCTGCGTCCTCCAGAGTAAGAGGTGCTGCGTCCTTCAGAGTGAGAGGTGCAATGTCCTCCAGAGTAAGAGGTGCTGCGTCCTCCAGAGTAAGAGGTGCTGCGTCCTCCAGAGTAAGAGGTGCTGCGTCCTCCAGAGTAAGAGGTGCTGCGTCCTCCAGAGTAAGAGGTTCCACGTCCTCCAGAGTAAGAGGTGCCATGTCCTCCAGAGTAAGAGGTGCAGTGTCCTCCAGAGTAAGAGGTGCAGTGTCCTCCAGAGTAAGAGGTGCCATGTCCTCCAGAGTAAGTGGTGCAGTGTACTCCAGAGTGAGAGATGCTGCGTCCTCCAGAGTAAGAGGTGCAGTGTCCTCCAGAGTAAGAGGTGCAGTGTCCTCCAGAGTAAGAGGTGCAGTGTCCTTCAGAGTGAGAGGTGCTGCGTCCTCCAGAGTAAGAGGTGCAGTGTCCTCCAGAGTGAGAGGTGCTGCGTTCTCCAGAGTAAGAGGTGCAGCATCCTCCAGAGTAAGAGGTGCTGCGTCCTCCAGAGTAAGAGGTGCTGCGTCCTTCAGAGTGAGAGGTGCAATGTCCTCCAGAGTAAGAGGTGCTGCGTCCTCCAGAGTAAGAGGTGCTGCGTCCTCCAGAGTAAGAGGTGCTGCGTCCTCCAGAGTAAGAGGTGCTGCGTCCTCCAGAGTAAGAGGTGCTGCGTCCTCCAGAGTAAGAGGTGCTGCGTCCTCCAGAGTAAGAGGTGCTGCGTCCTCCAGAGTAAGAGGTGCAGTGTCCTCCAGAGTAAGAGGTGCAGTGTCCTCCAGAGTGAGAGGTGCAGTGTCCTCCAGAGTGAGAGGTGCTGCGTCCTCCAGAGTGAGAGGTGCAGTGTCCTCCAGAGTGAGAGGTGCAGTGTCCTTCAGAGTGTGAGGTGCAGTGTCCTTCAGAGTGAGAGGTGCTGCGTCCTCCAGAGTAAGAGGTGCTGCATCCTCCAGAGAAAGAGGTGCTGCATTCTCCAGAGTAAGAGGTGCTGCATTCTCCAGAGTAAGAGGTGCTGCATCCTCCAGGGTAAGAGGTGCTGCGTCCTCCACAGTAAGAGGTGCTGCGTCCTCCAGAGTAAGAGGTGCTGCGTCCTCCAGAGTAAGAGGTTCCACGTCCTCCAGAGTAAGAGGTGCCACGTCCTCCAGAGTAAGAGGTGCAGTGTCCTCCAGAGTAAGAGGTGCAGTGTCCTCCAGAGTAAGAGGTGCAGTGTCCTCCAGACTAAGTGGTGCAGTGTACTCCAGAGTGAGAGATGCTGAGTCCTCCAGAGTAAGAGGTGCAGTGTCCTCCAGAGTAAGAGGTGCAGTGTCCTCCAGAGTAAGAGGTGCAGTGTCCTCCAGAGTGAGAGGTGCTGCGTTCTCCAGAGTAAGAGGTGCAGTGTCCTCCAGAGTGAGAGGTGCAGTGTCCTCCAGAGTGAGAGGTGCTGCGTTCTCCAGAGTAAGAGGTGCAGTGTCCTCCAGAGTAAGAGGTGCAGTGTCCTCCAGAGTGAGAGGTGCTGCGTTCTCCAGAGTAAGGGGTGCAGCATCCTCCAGAGTAAGAGGTGCTGCGTCCTCCAGAGTAAGAGGTGCTGCGTCCTTCAGAGTGAGAGGTGCAATGTCCTCCAGAGTAAGAGGTGCTGCGTCCTCCAGAGTAAGAGGGCTGCATCCTCAAGAGTAAGAGGTGCTGCGTCCTCCAGAGTAAGAGGTGCTGCGTCCTCCAGAGTAAGAGGTGCTGCGTCCTCCAGAGTAAGAGGTGCTGCGTCCTCCAGAGTAAGAGGAGCAGTGTCCTCCAGAGTAAGAGGTGCAGTGTCCTCCAGAGTAAGAGGTGCAGTGTCCTCCAGAGTGAGAGGTGCAGTGTCCTCCAGAGTGAGAGGTGCAGTGTCCTCCAGAGTGAGAGGTGCTGCGTCCTCCAGAGTGAGAGGTGCAGTGTCCTCCAGAGTGAGAGGTGCAGTGTCCTTCAGAGTGAGAGGTGCAGTGTCCTTCAGAGTGAGAGGTGCTGCGTCCTCCAGAGTAAGAGGTGCTGCATCCTCCAGAGAAAGAGGTGCTGCGTTCTCCAGAGTAAGAGGTGCTGCATTCTCCAGAGTAAGAGGTGCTGCATTCTCCAGAGAAAGAGGTGCTGCATCCTCCAGGGTAAGAGGTGCTGCGTCCTCCACAGTAAGAGGTGCTGCGTCCTCCACAGTAAGAGGTGCTGCGTCCTCCAGAGTAAGAGGTGCTGCGTCCTCCAGAGTAAGAGGTTCCACGTCCTCCAGAGTAAGAGGTGCCATGTCCTCCAGAGTAAGAGGTGCAGTGTCCTCCAGAGTAAGAGGTGCAGTGTCCTCCAGAGTAAGAGGTGCCATGTCCTCCAGAGTAAGTGGTGCAGTGTACTCCAGAGTGAGAGATGCTGCGTCCTCCAGAGTAAGAGGTGCAGTGTCCTCCAGAGTAAGAGGTGCAGTGTCCTCCAGAGTAAGAGGTGCAGTGTCCTTCAGAGTGAGAGGTGCTGCGTCCTCCAGAGTAAGAGGTGCAGTGTCCTCCAGAGTGAGAGGTGCTGCGTTCTCCAGAGTAAGAGGTGCAGCATCCTCCAGAGTAAGAGGTGCTGCGTCCTCCAGAGTAAGAGGTGCTGCGTCCTTCAGAGTGAGAGGTGCAATGTCCTCCAGAGTAAGAGGTGCTGCGTTCTCCAGAGTAAGAGGTGCAGTGTCCTCCAGAGTGAGAGGTGCTGCGTCCTCCAGAGTAAGAGGTGCTGCATCCTCCAGAGTAAGAGGTGCTGCATCCTCCAGAGTAAGAGGTGCTGCATCCTCCAGAGTAAGAGGTGCAGTGTCCTCCAGAGTAAGAGGTGCAGTGTCCTCCAGAGTGAGAGGTGCTGCGTTCTCCAGAGTAAGAGGTTCATTGTCCTCCAGAGTAAGAGGTGCAGTGTCCTCCAGAGTAAGAGGTGCAGTGTCCTCCAGAGTGAGAGGTGCAGTGTCCTCCAGAGTGAGAGGTGCAGTGTCCTCCAGAGTGAGAGGTGCTGCGTCCTCCAGAGTGAGAGGTGCAGTGTCCTCCAGAGTGAGAGGTGCAGTGTCCTCCAGAGTAAGAGGTGCTGCGTCCTCCAGAGTAAGAGGTGCTGCGTCCTTCAGAGTGAGAGGTGCAATGTCCTCCAGAGTAAGAGGTGCTGCGTCCTCCAGAGTAAGAGGTGCTGCGTCCTCCAGAGTAAGAGGTGCTGCGTCCTCCAGAGTAAGAGGTGCTGCGTCCTCCACAGTAAGAGGTGCTGCGTCCTCCAGAGTAAGAGGTGCTGCGTCCTCCAGAGTAAGAGGTTCCACGTCCTCCAGAGTAAGAGGTGCCATGTCCTCCAGAGTAAGAGGTGCAGTGTCCTCCAGAGTAAGAGGTGCAGTGTCCTCCAGAGTAAGAGGTGCCATGTCCTCCAGAGTAAGTGGTGCAGTGTACTCCAGAGTGAGAGATGCTGCGTCCTCCAGAGTAAGAGGTGCAGTGTCCTCCAGAGTAAGAGGTGCAGTGTCCTCCAGAGTAAGAGGTGCAGTGTCCTTCAGAGTGAGAGGTGCTGCGTCCTCCAGAGTAAGAGGTGCAGTGTCCTCCAGAGTGAGAGGTGCTGCGTTCTCCAGAGTAAGAGGTGCAGCATCCTCCAGAGTAAGAGGTGCTGCGTCCTCCAGAGTAAGAGGTGCTGCGTCCTTCAGAGTGAGAGGTGCAATATCCTCCAGAGTAAGAGGTGCTGCATCCTCCAGGGTAAGAGGTGCTGCGTCCTCCACAGTAAGAGGTGCTGCGTCCTCCAGAGTAAGAGGTGCTGCGTCCTCCAGAGTAAGAGGTGCTGCGTCCTCCAGAGTAAGAGGTTCCACGTCCTCCAGAGTAAGAGGTGCAGTGTCCTCCAGAGTAAGAGGTGCAGTGTCCTCCAGAGTGAGAGGTGCAATATCCTCCAGAGGAAGAGGTGCTGCGTCCTCCACAGTAAGAGGTGCTGCATCCTCCAGAGTAAGAGGTGCTGCATCCTCCAGAGTAAGAGGTTCCACGTCCTCCAGAGTAAGAGGTGCAGTGTCCTCCAGAGTAAGAGGTGCAGTGTCCTCCAGAGTGAGAGGTGCAATATCCTCCAGAGTAAGAGGTGCTGCGTCCTCCAGAGTAAGAGGTGCTGCATCCTCCAGAGTAAGAGGTGCTGCGTCCTCCAGAGTAAGAGGTTCCACGTCCTCCAGAGTAAGAGGTGCAGTGTCCTCCAGAGTAAGAGGTGCAGTGTCCTCCAGAGTAAGAGAGTCCTGCTGGAGCGATGTCCTGGATTACATTTTTCTTTTTTATTACTTTTTCTGAACCTGAATAACACTTTTAACACAAAATTCCTTAATAGAATATGTTTCTAAACTAGACATTTCTTTTAACCAATCTTTAATGAGTCTGTGAGTTAGTCTTTAGAAATAATTCCATAATAGCTGCAGCTCAATAATAATGACAGACGCAGCGTAATGCTCCGAAACCTCGGCATTGTTCTCCTTCTCTCCCCCCGGAGGCAGGTATCCCGTCTTCTCAGCCTCCTAAATTATAGCCTGCCTTCTACTGTAATAACAGGTTTTCTGCAGCCGTACGAAGCAGCGAGATGACAGCTAATAGTATATAAAACCCATCTATAAAGTGCTGCTCTGATTTACGTCGGATCGAGCACTCCGTAATCACTATAAATATTACACGCATGAAAAGCTGCCATTTATAAGCTCCCGGTGACTCTGTAAGTGTCAATAAATCAAAATATAGGATGATCTTACAATGAAACACGTCTGGTGTCAGTTACATTGTATCGCTTCATCATTCTGCTGCATTTTATATTGTGTCTACCGGGATTAGATGCAGAAATTCCTTTAATATGGATTTACTGTGATACATGGTGGAGCTTCAGATGAACACGTCTCAGCATTGGCCCCTGACAGTGCACACATTGCCCACCTATGAGACCCCCATATGAATACTGCACTAGCTGCTGAAATCCTAAAATTCCCAATACTGTATGTCATTGATGGGTTAATCCATCAGCTTCTTGTAGTGGTCTACATAGAAATCATGGGACCCCATAGGAGAAGTCGTAATTGTCCCCTCCCCAAAAAGTAAATTAATATTTGGCGGGGTCACAGAAGGGCATCTCTCACAACTTTGCAGCCTTTACAAAGTAATTTTGCTCTTATTGAAGCCCCCTTAGTGTCCCCACACACTACATATCCCTTTGATGGCCCCCATAAAGTATGATGCCAAAAAAGTGACCCCCAAGCACAGGAAATACCCCCACAGTGAATTCCTCCACACACATATGATGACCCTATAGTACCCCACCGCAAAGTATGATACCCCCACAGTGACCACAACACAGTATGACGCCCACAGTAACCCCAGCAAAGTATGATGGCCCCGCAGTGACTGCAACAAAGTATAATGGCCCACACACAGCAGGATGGCCCTAACACAGTTCTCCCACACACAGTATGAGGCCCCCCACAGCCCTCCCGCAAAGCCCTTTATAGAGTATGATGGGCCCTACACAATCATCCACACTGCATATTGGCCAGCACACAGCTTAATGGCCCCTACATAGCCTATGGAAATATTCTAGTGCATCACCTTTAATGCTCAGCTAAGACAACCCCTTTAAAATCCTCGACTATCAGCAGGCTGTGAGCAGGTGCAGAATTCTTCATCAGCGGCCACTACAGGAGAAATATGGTATTACATGGTGTCCATTTAAATAAATATGTGACTATATAATAGGTCTGGAGTCAAAATTGTTTAGCCCCGGCATTTCAAAGAAAGCACGCAGGCCAATGGTGTCCCGTCCCCTTCCCCAGATTGCGGTCTCTATTATTAATATTACCCTGCCTGCAGGAAACCAAGATTTACTAAAAAAACGTTACCAATAATTCCGGGGGAAAAAAAATTAAAGTGAAAAGTAAAATTTAAAAAAATTAATTTAAACCTTTTTTTTCCCCATCCAAAAATAAAAACATTATTAAAATAAAATCATATTCGGTATCGCCGTGTCCGTAAAAGTCCGATCTATCTAAATATAAAATTATGTAACCCACACAATAAAAACTGTAAAGAAATAAAAAATCAAAACAAACTAGAATAAAAATGCAAAACAAAAAGAATAAAATAGTGTATGTACTCCAAATTGGTACCCATAAAAATTTCAACTCGGCATGCAATGTACAAGTCCCTACGCAGGTCTATGAATAGAGATATAAAAAAAGTTATGAGTCTCAGGAAAAGTTGACATGAAGCAAAGTTATCATTTTACACAGTTCCAAAAAAAGAACTATACATGCGTGATCGCAAAAACTGTACTGACCTGGAGAACCATTCTGTCAGATCATCTTTACGGCACAATAAAAACCATAAAACAACCTTTTCCAAAAATGGCAGAAATACGTTCCACCATTTTACCCCACTTGGAATTCATTCCCCATTTTTAATAATAATAATAATAATAATAATAATAATTATTATTATTATTATTATTATTTATATAGCACCATTGATTCCATGGTGCTGTACATGAGAAGGGGTTACATACAAAATACAAATATCACTTACCATAAGCAAACTAACAATGACAGACTGATACAGAGGGGTGAAGACCCTGCCCTTGCGGGCTTACATTCTAGAGGATGGTGGGGATGGAGACAATAGGTTGAGGGTCGCAGGAGCTCCAGGTTTGGTGAGGCGGTAGCTTCAGTAGTGGTGAGGAGGCAGCGGGGTCAGTGCAAGCTGTAGTCTATCCTGAAGAGATGGGTTTTCAGGTTCCGTCTGAAGGATCCAAATGTGGTTGATAGTCGGACGTGTTGGGGCACAGAATTCCAGAGGATGGGGGATATTCTGGAGAAGTCTTGGAGGCGGTTGGGTGAGGAGCGAATAAGTGTGGAGGAGAGAAGAAGGTCTTGGGAGGACCGGAGAATACGTGAGGGAAGATATCGGGAGATTAGTTTAGAGATATATGGAGGAGACAGGTTATGGATGGCTTTGTAAGGTCATGCTTTGCACTGACGAGGGCCAACAGCTCGAAACACCTTGTCTGCGAATTGAGATACTGATTTGGCTTTTATCCTAAGTCATATTGCACGACTCGTTAAAGGGTTGATTGTGACTTGTAGGATCGCTACTTCCAACAGGTGGCGCTATAGAGTTAAGTCCTGTTTTTCTCAGAAGAGGCAATTTGCATAGGACAGTATTAGTAATCTGAACTGGATTTGCTGAGGGAATGGGAGCCAGTGAAGAGATTTGCAGAGGGGGGAAGCGGAGGAGTAGCGAGGAGAGAGATAAATTAGTTGGGCAGCAGAGTTAAGGATGAACTGGAGAGGTGCGAGAATGTTAGCAGGGAGGCCACAGAAAAGAATGTTGCAGTAGTCAAGGTGGGAGATGATGAGGGCATGCACACGCATTTTAGTAGATTGACTGCTGAGGAAAGGATGGATTCTGGAGATATTTTTAAGCTGGAGGCGACAGGAGGTGGAAAGAGCTTGGATGTGCGGTTTGAAGGACAGGGCAGAGTCAAGGGTTACTCCGAGGCAGCGGACTTCCGGTATGGGGGAAAGTGTGATGTCGTTAATTGCGATAGATAGGTCAGGTATGTAAAATCTATGAGATGGAGGAAAGATGATGAGTTCAGATTTGTCCTCATTGAGTTTGAGGAAGCAAGAGGAGAAGAAGGAGGATATGGCTGATAGACACTCTGGGATTCTGGACAGCAGAGAGGTGATGTCTGGGCCAGAAAGGTAGATCTGAGTGTCATCAGCATAAAGGTGGTACTGGAATCCATGAGACTTTATGAGTTGTCCCAGGCCAAGTGTATAGATTGAGAAGAGTAGCGGTCCTAGAACAGAGCCTTGGGGGACTCCAACAGAGAGAGGGAGGGATGAGGAGGTAGTGTGGGAGTGGGAGATGCTGATTGTGCGGTTGGAAAGGTATGTGGAGATCCAGGATAGGGCGAGGTCTTCGATGCCAAAGGAAGAGAGGATCTGTAGTAGGAGGCAGTGATCAACTGTGTAGAAAGCAGAGGACAGGTCTAGAAGGAGGAGTACAGAGTATTGTCTGTTAGCTTTAGCTGTCAGTAAGTGATTTTGGTCAGGGCTGTCTCAGTTGAGTGATGAGGTCGGAAACCAGATTGTAGATTGTCAAAGAGAAAGTTAGATGAGAGGTGGGAGGAAAGTTCAGCGTGGACGTGCTGCTCCAGGAGTTTGGAAGTGAATGGGAGCAGCGATATTGGGCGGTAGCTGGACATAGCTGTTGGATCAAGGGTTGATTTTTAAGGATAGGTGTGATTGTGGCATGTTTGAAAGCAGAAGGGAAAGTACCAGAAGTTAGTGATAGGTTGTAGAGATGGGTTAGGGATGGGATTAGTGTGGTGGTGAGGTTGGGGAGGAGGTGGGATGGGGTCGAGCGCACAGATAGTAAGGTGTGATTTGGATTTTAATGCATTATATGGTAAAATACAGGATGTTTACAAGCGATCATGCGCCGATGTAGATGGAAAAATATAAAGTTATGGCTCTTGGAATACGGGTTGGAAAATAATGAAATTGCAAAAATAAAAAAGAAGAAAATTGGCCATATCATTAAAGGATTAAAGGCCCTTTAATAAATGTGCGTGAAGTAGTAAAATAGAGTCAGAGAGTAACAAAGGGATCCCAAAATCTACAGATTGGGTCTCCGCAGCCTTTAGGCTCCGTATTGTTTAGGATTCTGTGCGCCCTGTGACTGTAACATCGCCCGTCATGGCAACTTACTAAGAGGAGAAGAATCAGAATACATTGTAATCATCCAATATAATTAGTGGCTACCTGAGGCGCTGGGAGACTTCGCTCTACCTCCTGTGACTAATTAATGTACATCAATTACATCAGTCTTTTAATATGGCTATTTCCAATATGGCAGATAAATCCATAAAGGAACTATATAAACTCATCACACACGAGCTTCCGGGTCCTATAACCTCAGGTGACAACATGGGATTTACGACAAGCTTCAGTTTTTATTGTATGATGTATCCAAGCCAGGGGTGTGTATAGAAACCATCGGACCCGAACAGAATGAACCCCACCCAAACTGAGAGAACAGATTAATGCATTACAGACACTTTAGAATAAATCTTCTTTGGGTCTGGAACGCAATTTTTTTTTTACTCACACTGTTCCAAATTCCCCTATTACAACCAGTCATTAAGCTAAATGACCAAATTGTGCACCCTCCTTCCACCACTAGGGGCAGCTCACTGCATATAGATTTATACAGCCACCACTAGAGGGAGCTCACAGCATATAGATTTATACAGCCACCACTAGAGGGAGCTCACTGCATATAGATTTATACAGACAGCACTAGAGGGAGCTCACTGCATATAGATTTATACAGACAGCACAAGAGGGAGCTCACTGCATATAGATTTATACAGACAGCACAAGAGGGAGCTCACTGCACAGAGATTTATGCAGCCATGGCTAGAGGGAGCTCACTGCATACAGATTTTTACAGCCACCACTAGAGGGAGCTCACCACAGATAGTTTTAAACAGACAGCACTAGGGGGAGCTCACTGCATATGAACTTACACAGCTACCTCTAGAGGGAACTCAATACATACAGAATTTGTACAGTCATCACTAGGGTAGCTCACTACAGATGTATTCATCCATTACTAGCGTGAACTTACAGCATGCAGATTATGCAGCCACCACTAGGAGGAGCTCACTGCATACAGATTTATACAGCCACTAGGGGAAGCTCATTACATATAGGTTTATACAGTCACCATTAGAGGGGGGCTCACTGCATACAGATTATGCAGCTACCACTAGAGGGAGCTCACTGCATATAGATTTATACATCCACCACTAGGAGGAGCTCATTATATATAGATTTATACATCTACCACTAGAGGGAGCTCGCTACAGACATATATAGATATTTAGACATGCACTACTACGAGAAACCCACTACATGATATTTATACAGAAACAAGTAGAGGGAGTTCACTACATACAGATTTATACATCCACCACTAGGGGGAACTTACTACATTTATAGTTATACACCCATCACTCATAGAAACAAACTACATACAGATGTATACAACCTCCACAATGGTGAATTAACTGAATACAGATTTATACATTGACCACTAGGAGGAGGTTACTACATACAGATTTATGTAAACCTGTAAGGTCTGTGAACTCCTTTTCCAGACAGACAAGAAGAGATCTATGTTATAATAAAAACTTTCAAATTTTATTGAAAAAATCATTAAAATATATATAAAAAAACATGCCATAGAACAAGGCATACCTCAAAGGACATTGCATATCTGATTATATATTAAACGTTCTGTATTAAGATAAATGTACACAGCTGCATATAGATATAGGAAATTAGTACTGTGCCTGTGCATAAACATTAACTGATTCCACTTATATGATGAAAATGCCCTATTACATAGTGTTACAATTAGCCATCACTACGCATAACCCTTCCCTTTTGATTACATCTATGAATTAGTTTGTTTTACCTGAGGAATGTAAGAATTAATGCCTCTGTTGAATTGATGGCAAATACAAGGTATGTGCTGTCCCACTACCCCGACGCGCGTTTCACCATGTTTGCTTCTTCCTCATGCCCTCAGGAAGAAGCAAATGCGGTGAGGTACTGTGAGCCCCTGCACCTATTGGTGTCTATATTCAGGTACCCTATTTGTTATTCATTTTGCTATCATTTTTTTGAGATTCTGATGGTACCTCTGGCGCTATAATTTTCTGCCATTACTATAGGACTACCATTCTACCTGCTTGCATTTGTTTGGTAATGGACTGCCTATGTCCATATGATCTGTTTGACATCATACCACTTGGTTAAATTTGCAGGGTTATTTACAATGATAAATAATATCTTACATAGGTCATACTGCCAGTACTCCATGATATAGAGAATATGTCACAGCTCCTTGCCCTGTATGTCCTACACACACCTGTTGTACATGTATATGTTTTTTATGTCTTTTCCCCACCTGTATATTACATTTGCTAAATTTTTGATCGTTCCCCCCCCCCCACCGTTCACATATGTTGATGACGATCTGTCCCTACCTAGTCCTCAGCACATAGTATTAGCTTTGATATACTATACTATTGTGCGTCTTTACACATTCCTTTCATATTGCTACTTTTTCCATGAGCATTTTTTTTTTACTATTGGTATACATATGTAGTTTGAAGTGCTATGGATTATTGTGGGACAAATATTGATTATTGATGCAGATTTAGACAGCCACCTCTAGAGGGAGCTCACTCAACATCTTGTCTTGAACCATCTCAAAAAATAATATGATTAAGTAATAGCTGCAAATATGTCATACCGCACAACGTTTCCGAGTCTAGTGGGGTATTCAATCTTCCGGGAAGTTGTCCTATGAGGTCAGTGACATGTCCTGATCTGTACTGTTTCTGTGTCTTTCAGGACGCACATACAGAAGAACAGTACTATGGAACAGAGAGTCATCAGCTCCCTGCTTCACCTTTCACCCTGTGTCCTCTGTGCTGCCTTTGGCTCAGCACGACAGGTGTGATGATATTACTAAGTCATGCCTGCAGGAACCAGCCTGTAGATCTGCGTCATTCATTGTGGGGTGGGCACCATACTCTGGGGGCACTGTTATGACCCCAATGGCAGAGGGTCTCAGGAATAATGCTAAGTCAGTAAATACAGAAAACCAGCTCATAGGGCAGTGGTAACTGGGCTGACCATATAACTAATCCTAGCACCACAAATACCAGCAGCCGGGGAACGTTCCTACGTTGATCCTAGACGTCTCGCGCCAGCCGGAGAGCTAACTACCCCTAGAAGGGAAAAGAAAGACCTTTCTTGCCTCCAGAGGAAATACCCCAAAAAGTTGGATAGAAGCCCCCCACAAATAATAACGGTGAGGTAAGAGGAAAAGACAAACATAAGAATGAGCTAGGAATTTAGCAAAGAGAGGCCCACTAGCTAATAGCAGAATATAGAAAGATAACTTATATGGTCAGCAAAAAATCCTATCAAAAATATCCACACTGGAAATTCAAGAACCCCCGAACCGTCTAACGGCCCGGGGGGAGAACACCAGCCCCCTAGAGCTTCCAGCAAGGTCAGGAATCACATTTAGTACAAGCTGGACAAAAATGATAGCAAACAAATAACCCAAAAAACAAAGAAGCAAGACATAGCTTAATTTAACACGAACCAGGACCAGCAAAAAGGAGCAAACAGAATGTGTCTGATAACACCGATGCCAGGCACTGGACTAAGGTTCCAGGAGGTTTATATAGCAACACCCCTGAAGTAACGACCCAGCTGGGTGCAGACAGAGGGAAGGAAATCCCAGAGTCATATCACTAGTAACCACTAGAGGGAGCCAAAAAAGTCTAATTCACAACAGTACCCCCCCTTAAGGAGGGGTCACCGAACCCTCACCAAGACCACCAGGGCGATCAGGATGAGCAGCGTGAAAGGCACGAACCAAATCGGCCGCATGCACATCAGAGGCAACCACCCAGGAATTATCCTCCTGACCATAACCCTTCCACTTGACCAAATACTGAAGCCTCCGCCTGGAGAGACGAGAATCCAAGATCTTCTCCACCACGTACTCCAACTCGCCCTCAACCAACACCGGAGCAGGAGGCTCAGCAGAAGGAACCACAGGCACAACGTAGCGTCGTAACAAAGACCTATGGAACACATTGTGAATGGCAAACGAAACCGGAAGATCCAAGCGAAAGGACACAGGATTAAGGATTTCCAATATCTTGTAAGGACCGATGAAGCGAGGCTTAAATTTAGGAGAGGAGACCTTCATAGGAACAAATCGAGAAGACAGCCACACCAAATCCCCAACACGAAGTCGGGGACCCACACCGCGGCGGCGGTTGGCAAAACGCTGAGCCTTCTCCTGTGACAACTTCAAGTTGTCCACCACATGATTCCAGATCTGCTGCAACCTATCCACCACAGAATCTACTCCAGGACAGTCAGAAGGCTCCACATGTCCCGAGGAAAAACGAGGATGGAAACCAGAGTTGCAGAAAAATGGCGAAACCAAAGTAGCGGAACTAGCCCGATTATTTAGGGCAAACTCAGCCAACGGCAAGAAGGTCACCCAATCATCCTGATCTGCCGAAACAAAACACCTCAAGTAAGCTTCCAGAGTCTGATTAGTTCGCTCAGTTTGTCCATTAGTCTGAGGATGAAAGGCAGACGAGAACGATAAATCAATGCCCATCCTAGCACAAAAGGATCGCCAGAACCTGGAAACAAACTGGGATCCTCTGTCAGACACAATATTCTCAGGAATGCCGTGTAAACGAACCACATTCTGAAGGAACACAGGAACCAGATCGGAAGAGGAAGGCAGCTTAGGCAAAGGCACCAAATGGACCATTTTTGAAAAGCGATCACATACCACCCAGATGACAGACATACCCCGAGACACCGGGAGATCAGAAATGAAATCCATGGAAATATGTGTCCAAGGCCTCTTCGGGACAGGCAAGGGCAAGAGCAACCCGCTGGCACGGGAACAGCAAGGCTTAGCTCGAGCACAAGTCCCACAGGACTGCACAAATGACCGTACATCCCGTGACAAGGAAGGCCACCAAAATGACCTAGCCACCAGATCTCTGGTGCCAAAAATTCCCGGATGACCTGCCAACACCGAGGAATGAACCTCGGAAATGACTCTGCTGGTCCACTTATCAGGAACAAACAGTCTGTCAGGTGGACAAGAGTCAGGTCTACCAGCTTGAAATCTCTGCAACACACGTCGCAAATCAGGAGAAATGGCTGACAAAATAACTCCTTCTTTAAGAATACCAACAGGTTCTGTGACTCCAGGAGAGTCAGGCACAAATCTCCTTGAAAGAGCATCAGCTTTCACATTCTTTGAACCTGGTAAATACGAGACCACAAAGTCAAAGCGGGAGAAAAACAATGACCAGCGGGCCTGTCTAGGATTCAAGCGTTTAGCAGACTCGAGATACATCAAATTTTTGTGATCAGTCAAGACCACCACATGATGCTTAGCACCCTCGAGCCAATGACGCCACTCCTCAAATGCCCACTTCATGGCCAGTAATTCCCGATTGCCCACATCATAATTCCGCTCAGCAGGCAAAAACTTCCTAGAGAAGAAAGCACATGGTCTCATTACCGAGCAACCAGGGCCTCTCTGTGACAAAACGGCCCCTGCCCCAATCTCAGAAGCATCCACCTCGACCTGAAAGGGAAGTGAGACATCAGGCTGGCACAAAACAGGCGCCGAAGTAAACCGGCGCTTCAACTCCTGGAACGCCTCCACGGCTGCAGGAGCCCAGTTAGCAACATCAGAACCTTTCTTGGTCATATCCGTCAAAGGTTTAACAACGCTAGAAAAATTAGCGATAAAACGACGGTAGAAGTTAGCAAAACCCAAGAACTTCTGAAGACTCTTAACTGACGTGGGTTGAGTCCACTCATGAATAGCTCGGACCTTGACTGGGTCCATCTCCACAGCAGAAGGGGAAAAAATAAACCCCAAAAAGGGAACTTTCTGTACTCCAAAGAGACACTTTGATCCTTTAACAAACAAGGCATTCTCACGCAAAACCTGAAACACCATCCTGACCTGCTCCACATGTGAGTCCCAATCTTCAGAGAAAACCAGAATATCGTCCAGATAAACAATCATAAATTTATCCAGATACTTCCGGAAAATATCATGCATAAAGGACTGAAATACTGAGGGAGCATTAGAAAGCCCAAAAGGCATCACCAAGTACTCAAAATGACCTTCGGGCATATTAAATGCAGTCTTCCATTCATCACCTTGCTTAATGCGCACAAGGTTGTACGCACCACGAAGATCTATCTTGGTGAACCACTTGGCACCCTTAATCCGGGCAAACAAGTCCGACAAGAGAGGCAAAGGATACTGAAATTTTACAGTGATTTTATTCAGTAGCCGATAGTCAATACAAGGTCTCAAAGATCCGTCCTTCTTAGCCACAAAAAAGAATCCCGCACCAAGAGGGGAAGAGGATGGACGGATATGTCCCTTCTCTAGAGACTCCTTTATATAAGAACGCATCGCGGCATGCTCAGGTACCGACAGATTAAATAATCTTCCCTTAGGAAATTTACTACCTGGAATCAAATCTATGGCGCAGTCACAGTCCCTATGAGGAGGCAGCGCACTGGATCTGGACTCACTGAATACATCCTGATAATCAGACAAATACTCAGGAACTTCCGAAGGAGTAGAGGAAGCAATAGACACCGGCGGGGAATCAGCATGAATTCCCTGACAGCCCCAACTTGACACAGACATTGCCTTCCAATCCAGGACTGGATTGTGGGTCTGTAACCATGGCAGACCCAAAACGACCAAATCATGCATTTTATGCAGAACAAGAAAACGAATCACCTCCCGATGTTCAGGAGTCATGCACATGGTTACCTGCGTCCAAAACTGCGGTTTATTTTCCGCCAATGGCGTAGCATCAATACCTCTAAGAGGAATAGGATTTACTAACGGTTCAAGAACAAAACCACAGCGCTTGGCAAATGACAGATCCATAAGACTCAGGGCGGCACCTGAATCCACAAACGCCATAACAGGGTAAGAAGACAAAGAGCAAATTAAAGTCACAGACAAAATAAATTTAGGTTGCAAATTACCAATGGCGACAGGACTAACAACCCTTGTTAGGCGTTTAGAGCATGCTGATATAACATGTGTAGAATCACCACAGTAAAAACACAACCCATTCTGACGTCTATGATTTTTCCGCTCATTTCTAGTCTGAATTCTATCACATTGAATTAAATCAGGTGTTTGTTCAGACAACACCACCAGAGGATTAGCGGTTTTGCGCTCCCGCAAACGCCGGTCAATTTGAATAGCAAGCGCCATAGAATCATTCAGACTTGTAGGAATGGGGAAACCCACCATCACATTCTTAATGGCTTCAGAAAGGCCATTTCTGAAATTTGCGGCCAGAGCACACTCATTCCACTTAGTAAGCACGGACCATTTCCGAAATTTTTGGCAATACACTTCAGCTTCATCCTGACCCTGAGAAATAGCCAGCAAGGCTTTTTCTGCCTGAATTTCAAGATTGGGTTCCTCGTAAAGCAATCCGAGCGCCAGAAAAAAAGTCATCAATATTCGCCAATGCCGGATCTCCTGGCGCTAGCGAGAAAGCCCAATCCTGAGGGTCGCCCCGTAAAAAAGAAATAACAATTTTAACTTGCTGAGCAGAATCTCCAGATGAACGGGGTCTCAGAGAAAGAAACAATTTACAATTATTCTTGAAATTCCTAAACCTAAATCGATCTCCAGAAAACAATTCCGGAATAGGTATTTTAGGTTCAGACATAGGACTACTGGTAACAAAATCTTGTATACCCTGCACACGAGCTGCCAGCTGGTCAACACTTGTAATCAAGGTCTGCACATTCATGTCTGCAGCAAGCACACGCCACTCAAAGGTAAAGGGGAGGAAGAGAAGGAAGGAAAAAAAAAACCTCAGAATTTCCTTTCTTATTATCCCACTTCTGCAATGCTTTAAACATTCAATATTGGCCTGGCATACTGTTATGACCCCAATGGCAGAGGGTCTCAGGAATAATGCTAAGTCAGTAAATACAGAAAACCAGCTCATAGGGCAGTGGTAACTGGGCTGACCATATAACTAATCCTAGCACCACAAATACCAGCAGCCGGGGAACGTTCCTACGTTGATCCTAGACGTCTCGCGCCAGCCGGAGAGCTAACTACCCCTAGAAGGGAAAAGAAAGACCTTTCTTGCCTCCAGAGGAAATACCCCAAAAAGTTGGATAGAAGCCCCCCACAAATAATAACGGTGAGGTAAGAGGAAAAGACAAACATAAGAATGAGCTAGGAATTTAGCAAAGAGAGGCCCACTAGCTAATAGCAGAATATAGAAAGATAACTTATATGGTCAGCAAAAAATCCTATCAAAAATATCCACACTGGAAATTCAAGAACCCCCGAACCGTCTAACGGCCCGGGGGGAGAACACCAGCCCCCTAGAGCTTCCAGCAAGGTCAGGAATCACATTTAGTACAAGCTGGACAAAAATGATAGCAAACAAATAACCCAAAAAACAAAGAAGCAAGACATAGCTTAATTTAACACGAACCAGGACCAGCAAACAGGAGCAAACAGAATGTGTCTGATAACACTGATGCCAGGCACTGGACTAAGGTTCCAGGAGGTTTATATAGCAACACCCCTGAAGTAACGACCCAGCTGGGTGCAGACAGAGGGAAGGAAATCCCAGAGTCATATCACTAGTAACCACTAGAGGGAGCCAAAAAAGTCTAATTCACAACAGGGCACCTTGTGGCATCACATTGTGGAGGCAACATACTGAGTGTGTGGGAGACATTGTGGGTATCATACTTTTACTATGAGCATGAACTCACTGTGGGGCCATACAGTTAGATGGTAGACTGTTCTATGGGGCACAATACTGTGTGTGAGGGGCACTGTGGGGCATTATACTGTGTGGGGGTAGCGCAATGTAAGGGTCCTCATACTGTATGGGGGGCCCTGTTTTGAGGACATTGAGGGGTGTAATACTTTGTCGGGAGGAATCCTACTTCTGGGGCTATGACATGAGTGTTGTACTATAGGGCTTCATTCTGGGCACTCATTTTTTGTGTGGCGCCCCCAAAAAAGTCTGGGTAAAGATAATTTATCGCCGTACCTTCCATTCTTACAAAGTTGGGAGATCTTCCATCCTGACCACAAGAAGCTGCGGTATAAGTGCGGTTTGTGTGGTTACCTGCGGTATTGGGCGGTTTGTTTTCACCACTTGGTCTCGATAAATATGTTTATTGATGATTAAGAGTTCTAGTTAGCTACAATAAGTAAATGAACCCGTCCATTGCTGTGTACATGTGTTTTCGGCTGATAGTGTTCTCCTGCTCGTGTTTACTAGAGATCTGGCATGGAAACCGCAGGGAGGTGCAACATCAAACAAGCCACAGAAGAAGGTGCGTCTACAGCAAACACACACACAAACATACGCCGGTGCCAACGGGGGCAGCGCACACATATACTGTGCTATGTATACAGCTTTACGTTACATCATTACAGCATGACGGGAACAATGGAGCCATTATTGGTTTATGTTTATTACAACACCGTCCAATTATGCTGAGAATAATGGGGACTCTCGCGTTACAGAGCCGCAGGGCCTGTGTACAACCTTAGGAAAGGTCAGGCAGAACAAAACGGCGCAGTTCTTTTTTTTTTTACTAATATGGACAGCTGTGATTGTTTCCCATTTTGCAAAGATATAAAAAAAGTTAATATATGTATCAATATTAGAAATTATCTGATAGCAAAATGGCGTCCATGTGCGACAGGCGGGATTCCTGTATTGTCTTCATTCTTGCTGAAAATACTAGAATTTGCAATTGACGCTGCCAAAAATTCACAAAACTAAACACCCAACTACCGAAGGGCATTGCACTTTTAGCATTAAAGTGGATGGGTGCATTTTGGGTTTTCTCTCCTACGGTACAAGAGTGGTTGAAATTGGTGGAGTATAATACAAAAATGGAATAAGTGTTTTGTATCAGAATAAGGCTGCGTTCACACATCTGGGCGATTTTTTTGGAGGGGCCCGACAGCGCACTTTATCCAATAACAAAGTTTTATTGATTCATACACACATCTATTTTAAAAATGAATCCATGTCCCTGGTCCATGAGACTCAGAACACGTTCTATTCTCATCCATTTTCCGGCCTATGGAAATCTGTTAAAAATGGCTGAAAAAAAGGAACATAGGCTTTGTACTTCACAGATCCATCCGAGTTTCCTCCGTTTTTAAGTGATCCAAGAGTCAATGGATAAAAAAAAGTTCAGACAATCTGCCTAGGGTTTTCTGCAATGGCTAAACAATTGTGCTGAGTGCGTGAGGTTCCCTCATTCCTGGAACCAAGGCCTCCTCACATCCATGTGCAGCGCCCCAGAGTTCTGGTCATTGCAGTAATGTCGTTCTTCCACCAGGGTGAGTGATGTTACGTCTGAAGGCAATAAAGGAGATCTCTTTGTCAGGTACCACAATGCATGCAACATGTTCACACTCCAGACCAGAAGGGGGAGCTCTAAGCCTGTTTAAGGTGAACTCCCCTATATAACATCCTAATCTGGAGGGAAAGGGAGTTCAGAGTTCAGTTCCTGTCAGGAAGACAGAGGAAGAGGAGCTCTGTGGCATGAAGTGCTGCAACTCCTGGAAGAAGACACTAAAGTGAGCATATTGCAGAGAGTGTGCAGGAAAGCAGAGCACAGGAGAGGAATATCAGAGGGAGATCAGCCAGGAACAAGCTACTTCTTTCTGAGGCGCAGGATCCGGTAGCCAGAATACCGAGGGAGTAAGGATCTCTATGCTTTACTTCAGAGACTGGCAGGACAGATAATTGCACGTTACCTATCCGCACCTATACCCAGGAGGCACAGTGGCAACTTGTGGGGGCTGGGGCATGCTAGAGTCCCTGTAAAAAGCTCAGGCCATCAGTCATACGGGTTTGTCCTATCCATTCCATCAGGGGGACAGAGAGAAAGAGAAATAACATCTAGAACATCAACATCAGTTGTGAGGACCTTACCGAGAAGCTCAGCAGGGAGGTACTACAACACACAGGCGCTAGAGGAAGGCTACTGATCTCCATCTGGACAAGGAGACTCTGGATTTGTCTTCAGACCGGCCGGACTCTGCCTACCCTGTGGTCTGTACCCTGGACTGTGGATGCTGAAGCCTTCAGTAAAGGTAAAGAGACTGCAACCTTGTGTCCTCGTCAGAGGCGTAGCTAGGGTTTCAACTTAGGGGGGGCGAAACATCTGTGTGGGCCCCTAACCAGCTAACCCTGATTACAGCTACGGTTGCGCACTCTAGTTGTGAATATAGTGGGAACCTCAGAATATGACCCTACTGTTATTGAAAATAAATCTATATACAAAAACGAACATTGACTTTACCGCCATATTGTGACCATATGCAACTTTGATGGTCACAATACTCTGAGTGCCCCTATAACAATAATGCTTAATTGCCCACTTAACATTTAATAATGTCCCCTAAGTTCCCCCATGTACTGCTCCATTATACACAGTATGGTGAGCTTAAAGCTTCCATATACACAGTATAAGGCCCCCACAGCTCCCCTATACACAGTATGGTGATTCTATAACTCCCCTATACACGTATGATGTTCCCACTGCTCCCCTATAGATGAGCCCAATGCTCCCCTATACACAGTATAATGCTGACAGAACTCCACTATAGAAAGTATAATGCCCCCCAGAGCTCCCCTATATACAGTGTAATGGGCCAACAGCTCCCATATGCACAATATGCCTTCACAGTTTCCTATACACAGTATGATGGGCCTGCAGCTCCTGTCAAACAGTATGATGTCCCCCACAGTTCCCCTGTACACAGTATGATGGGCCCACAGCTTCCTTATACACAGTATGATGGGCCCACAGCTCCTTTATACACAGTATGATGGGCCCACAGCTTCCTTATACACAGTGTGATGGGCCCGCAGCTCCCTTATTGTCATGATTCCCAATGGCAGGGACATGGGCAAAAACGGACTAGCTCTAGGAAGATGGTATCTCAGGTAACCGCGATGCTGAACCTAACACGCAAATAAAAGTAGCCAGGGGGTATGCCTACGTTGTATCCCTAGACACCTCGCGCCAGCCGGAGAGCTAACTACCCCTAGAAGAAAAATACACAGACCTGGCTTGCCTCCAGGGAAACCCCAAAAGTTATAGTAGCCCCCCACATGTAATAACGGTTAGGTAAGAGGAAAACACAAACGCAGTATGAATATAGATTCAGCAAAGTGAGGCCCTCTGACTAGATAGATGAAAATACAAAAGAGGACTTCGCGGTTACCTCAAAACCCTAAGCAGCCATCCTGAAACTACCTTAACTCCGTTATCAACTCATGACACCGGAGTAGTAATTTCAGATCACTAGAGCTTCCAGCAGCACGAGAAATATAAATGCATGCTGGACAAAACAAACACAAAAAAGCCAAAGATTTCAACTTAGCTGAATTGCAGACTTGGAGCAGGTAGCAAGCAACAGAGATGCTCTGGTAACATTGATTGCCGGCACTAGAGTGACTGAGAAGCCAGACTAAATAGGAAACTCCCAATTTCCTGATGAAAACAGGTGCACTGGAAACACAAGACCAAAGTCAACCAGTACTACCAGTAGCCACCAGAGGGAGCCAAAAACAGAATTCACAACACTTATACACAGTATCATGGGCTTGCAGCTCCCTTATACACAGTATGATGGGCCCGCAGCTCCCTTATACACAGTATCATGGACTTGCAGCTCCCTTATACACAGTATGATGGGCCCGCAGCTCCCTTATACACAGTATGATTGGCCCGCAGCTCCCTTATACACAGTATGATGGGCTTGTAGCTCCCTTATACACAGTATGATGGACCCACAGCTCCCATATACACAGTATGATGTGTGCACAGCTTCCTTACACACAGTATGATGGACTCGCAGCTCCCTTATACACAGTATGATGGGCCCGCAGCTCCCTTATACACAGTATGATGGGCCCGCAGCTCCCTTATACACAGTATGATGAGCCCGCAGCTCCCTTATACACAGTATGATGGGCCCACAGCTCTCTTATACACAGTATGATGTGTGCACAGCTCCCTTATCACAGTATGATGGGCCTGCAGCTCCCTTATCACATTATGATGGGCCCGCAGCTTCCTTATACACAGTATGATGGACCCGTAGCTCCCGTATACACAGTATGATGTGTGCACAGCTCCCTTATCACAGTATGATGGGCCTGCAGCTCCCTTAACACATTATGATGGGCCCGCAGCTCCCTTATACACAGTGTGATGGGCCCGCAGCTCCCTTATACACAGTGTGATGGGCCCGCAGATCCCTTATACACAGTGTGATGGGCCCGCAGATCCCTTATACACAGTATGATGGGCCCGCAGCTCCCGTATGCACAGTATGATGGACCCGCAGCTCCCATATACACAGTATGATGGACCCGCAGCTCCCTTATACATAGTATGATTGGCCTGCAGCTCCCTTATACACAGTATGATGGGTCCGCAGCTCCCGTATACACAGTATGATGGGCTTGCAGCTCCCATATACACAGTATGATGTGTGCACAGCTTCCTTATACACAGTATGATGGACCCGTAGCTCCCGTATACACAGTATGATTGGCCCGCAGCTCCCTTATACACAGTGTGATGGGCCCGCAGCTCCCTTATACACAGTGTGATGGGCCCGCAGATCCCTTATACACAGTATGATGGGCCCGCAGCTCCCGTATGCACAGTATGATGGACCCGCAGCTCCCTTATACATAGTATGATTGGCCTGCAGCTCCCTTATACACAGTATGATGGGTCCGCAGCTCAAGTATACACGGTATGATGGGCTTGCAGCTCCCATATACACAGTATGATGTGTGCACAGCTCCCTTATACATAGTATGATTGGCCTGCAGCTCCTGTATACACAGTATGATGGGCCCGCAGCTCCTGTATACACAGTATGATGGGCCCGCAGCTCCCGTCTACACAGTATGATGGACCCCCAGCTCCCTTATACACAGTATGATGGGCCCGCAGCTCCCGTATACACAGTATGATGGACTCACAGCTTCCTTATACACAGTATGATGGGCCCGCAGCTCCCTTATACACAGTATGATGGGCCCGCAGCTCCCTTATACATAGTATGATGGGCCCGCAGCTCCCTTATACACAGTATGATGGGCCCGCAGCTCCCATATACACAGTATGATGGGCCCGCAGCTCCCTTATACACAGTATGATGGGCCCGCAGCTCCTGTATACACAGTATGATGGACTCACAGCTCCCTGTCATGATTTGGATGCCCCGGTCATTTACTCATCCTCCGGCGTATTCACTATTTTGTGGCACTGCTGCAGTGTCGCTGCTCAAACTTGTGAGCGCAGCTTCTGACAGGCCAGAAGTTAGAAGCTATGTCACAAGCGCTCAATGTAAGACTATGAGGCTATGTGCACTTGTTGCGGATTTACCGCGGATTTCCTGTGTTTTTTGTGCAGATTTCACCTGCGGTTTACCACCTGCGGATTCCTATACAGGAGCAGGTGTAAAACGCTGCGGAATCCGAAAATAGAATTGACATGCTATGGAAAATACAATGCAGCGTTTCTGTGCGGTATTTTCCGCATCATGGGCACTGCGGATTTGGTTTTCCATAGGTTTACATGGTACTGTAAACCAGATGGAAAACTGCTGCAAATCTGCAACGTGTGCACATAGCCTGAGAGTGAGAATGAGGCCAGAACGAGGCTCCCATAGACTCACACTGATTAGTGACCTCTGCGCTGCTCCATGAAACACTGGAGCCTCGGACAGGCCACAAACTGCAGGAGACGGAGCCGAGAGGAGACTAAAACAGATGAAGATGCCAGAAGGTGAGTATCAGACAGGGGGCAGGGGACGCGGATTTTCAGCACCGCTCCAGCAATGAAATAAATAATAATGCTGGAGTGGTGCTGTACATGTGATGCAGCTCCTGGTTACTGTATGCGGCTCCTTATACTAATACTCATAAAGACCCAGGTGGTACGCATCAAAAGCCCCCGACCCCCCCATCTCCAGCCTCCCCAGACAGCAAATATTACATGTGATGGAGTACATATAATATCATAACTAAACATTATAATATTCAGCCCCCATTGACCTGTCCCCCCTCCCCCACTTCAGCCCCAATGCCCCCATCATCTCACATCTCACATCCACCCCCTCAGTGCCCTGTCCCACCTCACCCATCTTCTGCCCTCACAACACCCAAATGGTCTCACATTCACCCCCAGTGCCCTGTCTCCCCTCCCCCACAATACCCCCATGGTCTCACATTCACCCCCCAGTGTCCTGTCCCCCCTCACTCACTTTCAGCCCCCACAATACCCCAACGGTCTCAGTGACATACCTGAATGTAATAAACCTAAAATGTCCCATCTCCACTTAGGCTACTTTCACACTAGCGTCGGGAACAACCCGTCGCTGCGCGTCGGGCCGACGTTCCCGACGCTAGTGTGGTCTCCGCCGCACAACGGGGGCAGCGGATGCATATTTCCCACGCATCCGCTGCCCCATTGTGATGTGCGGGGAAGTGCGGGGAGGTGGGGGCGGAGTTCCGACTGCGCATGCGCGGTCGGAAAAAGCGGACCGTCGGGAGCAAAAAACGTTACATGTAAGGCTACTTTCACACTAGCGTTAACTGCAATACGTCGCAAATGCGTCGTTTTTGCGAAACGCCGCATCCAGCAAAAGTTTTTGCTGGATACGTTGTTTCGTCATAGAGTAACATTAGCGACGCATTTGCGACGCATTTGCGACGCATTTCCAAACGGTGAATGCGTTTGGCGGCGTTTGGGCGTATGGTAGCGGTCCGTCGGGAGAAAAAAACGTTACATGTAACGTTTTTTGCTCCCGACGGTCCGCTTTTTCCGACCGCGCATGCGCAGTCGGAACTCCGCCCCCACCTCCCCGCACTTCCCCGCACATCACAATGGGGCAGCGGATGCGTGGGAAATATGCATCCGCTGCCCCCGTTGTGCGGCGGAGACCACACTAGCGTCGGGAACGTCGGCCCGACGCGCAGCGACGGGTTGTTCCCGACGCTAGTGTGAAAGTAGCCTAACGTTTTTTTCTCCCGACGGACCGCTACCATACGCCCAAACGCCGCCAAACGCATTCACCGTTTGGAAATGCGTCGCAAATGCGTCGCAAATGCGTCGCTAATGTTACTCTATGACGAAACAACGTATCCAGCAAAAACTTTTGCTGGATGCGGCGTTTCGCAAAAACGACGCATTTGCGACGTATTGCAGTTAACGCTAGTGTGAAAGTAGCCTTACTGATAACGTTTACACTGCAGGCAGGACCAGGAAGTGTGAGTGAAATGCAGGTGGGCACTAGGACCCAGCGTGCCTGAGCCAATCCCAGCGTGCACAGAGTGAGGAAAACTGCAACCAGGAAAAGCTTCATGACCAGGTCAGACAGGCAGCACCATTCACTGCAGGGGGGAGACTGCAGCCTCCACTGTGCTAATAGCAGCCTGCAGAGTCTCCGTCAGACGGGAGCAGACATTATACTGCTCTGCTCTTATGCGGTGTTCTGCCTCGGCACAGAAGTGGCCCTGGCTCCCAGTGGGCCCCTTCATGTGACAGGGCCCGGGGCGATGGCCACCTCTGCCCCCCCAGTAGCTACGCTACTGGTCCTCGTTCTTCACTGAAACTCTCACCATCCACCATCTACGCACTTGGAAGCTCTGGGGATACACTTCACCTGTGGGAAGGTATACCATCTAGCTGCCATTACATCACCCCAGCGGACCCTTAAGCAGCGTCGGTCAACCTGACCGAATACCACAGGTGGCGTCACGAACATTATCCTTTAAAGACCTTTCCCCAATTTTCAACGGACGTCCCTAGGGCCACGAACCGGGTCAGCCACCGTGACATCCCCATCCAGAACCGAAGGGCCAGGTAGCGAGTACCCCACTGCCCTACTGGGGGTGCTCCACATGCACAAGACTGGGAAAAGGTATGACAATGCCAACTAGAGAGGCATATGTGTCCAAAGCAACCTGGGAAAACTGTTCAACAGCAGTATGCGAGCGTGGGGGAGAGAGCAGCGCATTTTGTGAGCATAGGAGACGGTGCAGTATAGTATGTGAGCGTGGGGGAGAGAGCAGTGCAGTATGTGAGCGAGGGGGAGACAGTGCAGTGTAGTATGTGAGCGTGGGGGAGAGAAGAGTGCAGTATGTGAGCATTGGGGAGAGAGCAGTGCTTTATGTGAGTATGGGAGACAGTGCAGTGTAGTATGTGAGCATGGGGGAGAGAGCAGTGCAATATGTGATAATGAGGGAGAGAGCAGTGCAGTATGTGAGCATGGGGAGAAAGCAGCGCAGTATGTGAATGTAGAGGAGAGAGGGAGCAGTGCAGTATTTGAGCACAGGGAACAGTGCAGTGAACTATGTGAGCATGTGGGAGAGAGCGCAGTGCAGTATGTGACCGTGGCGGAGAGTTCAGTGCAGTATGTGAGCAAGAGGGAAAGAGCAGTGCAGTATATGAGCACGGGGGAGAGAGCAGCACAGTATGTGACCGTGGGGGAGAGAGCAGCACAGTATGTGAGTGTGGGGGAGAGAGCAGCGTAGCATGTGATCATGGAGGAGAATTCAGTGCAGTATGTGAATGTTGAAGAGAGAGCAATGCATTATTTGAGCACGGGGACAGTGCAGTACGTGAGCATGAGGGAAAGAGCAGTGCAGTATGTGAGCGTGGGGGAGAGAGCAGCACAATGTGATTGTGAGGGAGAGAGCAGCTCAATATGTGAGCGTAAGGGAGACAGCAACGCAGTATGAGTGGAGCGCCTGCCAGGGCCTAGGGGTTACTCGGAACCGGGTCCGGTGGTCATTAAAGGGGTGGTCAAGGTGGCAGCGACCCAGTCTGTGGCCCTGTGCTTCCAAATTAAAGGGAAAGACTTTCAAGGGGTTAATAGAATAAGAAATGTTCATGATGCCACCTGTGGTATTCGGTCAGGGGTGACCGATGCTGCTTAAAGGGGTCCACTGGGGTGATGTTATGGCAGCAGGGATGGTATAGCTTCCCACAGGTGAAGTTGGGTCCCCAGGGCTCCCAGGGTAGTAAATGAAGATGGTGTAGTAAGAAACAGAGGACACAAGGTTGCAGTCTCTTTACCTTTTTACTGTAGAATTCAGGCAGCCACAGTCCAAGGTACCGGATCACGGGTGCTGGTGTGGTTCGGCCGGCTTGGAAGCGACTCAGGTATCCTCATAGCCAGGTGGGGTTGGAAGCCTTCCACTATGCTGTGTTGTAGTCCCTTGCTGCCTTAGACCTCACACAAGGTCCTCACGTTCTCTCTCTGTCCTCCTTGTTGGTAGGACACTACCAGCACAACAGGTAACTCGAGCCTTTTTACAGGGTCTCTCATATGACTCCGGGCTCTATCTGTTACTGTGTCCTCGGGTGTTGATGGTGGACATGTGACTTGAAATCTAGCTGTCTGCCAGTTTCTGCCGTGGGGCATGTAGTTACCCCCACAACCTCGGTCTTCCGGCTATCGGTATTCTGCGCTTCAGTGTGGAGGTAGCTCAGTCTCAGCTAACCCCCCAGCTCTTAACTCTCCTTCGCTTCTTTTCCTTCTTCACTGTCTCTACAAACTGTTCTCGTTCCTTCCAGGAGCTGCAGCACCTCACATGGCTCGACGACCCAGCTTTCTTCTCAGACTCTCACTGTTTGCTTCTTCTCACTTCTGTCCCTCTGACAGACTCCTCTCACCGACTCCTCTCTCTGTCTCTCCCTCCAACAGACTAACTAACTCCTACTCCAGACCAGAATATATACTGTATCTATATCTAGGGAAGCTCTCCTGAAATCAGGTTCAGAGCTCCCCCTTCTGGCCTGGAGTCAGAACATTGTTGTATGTGCTAAATACCTGATAAAAGGGATCCTTCCTCGCTTCCAAGCATGATATCACTCTCCCCGTGAGGAAAGCAATGCCACTGTAACAACCGGTTACCTGGGGTGTTACATGAGTGTGGGGGAGAGTGCAGCGCAATATGTAAGTGTAAGGGAGAGAGCAGCGCCGTATGTGAGTGTGGGGGTGAGTGCAGTGCAGTGCAGTATGTGAGCGTGAGAGAGAGAGCAGCACAGTATGTGAGCGTGCAGAAGAGAGCAGTGCAATATGTGAGTGTGGTGGAGAAAGCAGCGCAGTATGTGAGCACTGGGGACAATGCAGTGTAGTATGTGAGTGTAAGGGAGAAAGCAGTGCAGTATGTGAGCGTGAGGGAGAGATAGATAATAGCTAGATAATCGATAGATAATAGATAGATAATAGATGATAGATAGATAGATAATAGGTAGATCAATAATAGATTGATAGATAATAGATACATAGATCAATAATAGATAGATAATAGATAGATCAATACTAGATAGATAGATAATAGATAAATAAATAGATAATAGATAGATAGATAATAGATAGATAGACGATAGATAATAAATATTTTATAGATAAATAATAGATAGTTAGACAATAGATTTATAGATAGATAATAGTTAGACAATAGATCTATAGATATATGATAGATAATAGATAACAAATAGATGATAGACAGATAATAGACAGACAGATAGATAGATAGATAGATAGATAGATAGATAGATAGATAATGGATAGTTATGAGATAGGTGGATGGATAGATAATATATTGTAGATAGATAAATAGATAGATGATATATTGTAGATAGATAGACTAATATATAATTGATAAATATTTAATAGACTTTAAAAAAAATATTTTATGTGCACAAAAGAGGTAAAGATGCAGAATATTTTATTTTATACAAAGGTCAGAGGAGTTGTGTCATGTCTGCCTGTTTTCATATATGAGAAACTTTGCTCAGGTCTTTCATTTCTTCACCAGAACAGATACTCAGATTCTCTCGCTCTGGCGGCTCGTCATGTCATACATTACATAGACAATCTATTTTTAATACGGTGTACAATGTAATGCCTAATGTTTCCTGAGGTGGCGCTGAAGGGAAACAGTACACTGTAGGAGGACAATTTGTCATCAGCTTATTGTCAAGGGACCCGTTTAACAAGTAGAGAGTGCCCATTTAAAGTTTATTTACCTAAAACTGTAATAACCCTTTAAAATCAGATAGGAATTTGATATATTCGCTAACAATAGATGGTAACGTTATGACCGGGGTCATGTGATGGAATGTGGTGAGTTATGACCAGTTTGTATAACCAGTATGGATGTGTAATTATGGTGTTACCAGTAAGATGAGACACAGATACGGACATTCGTGAATGAAGAATGAAAGCTGGAGGGATCAGAAATAAGACACTGACAAAAAGGTCTTACAATATGCAGCAGGAAGGAATGATGGGAATGTGTCATACATAGTGACACTTGTCCAGTAAAGACTGTCTGGAAATTGTCATGCGGATACTGGGTAGACTACAGCTGATTACCCGGGCCCCTGCGATATCCCTCAGACTAAGGAAAACTAAAAACGCACCATGCCACAGACACACAGGAAAACACTATAATGTGCACAGGGCAAAACAAATACAAATATAGGAAGGAGAAATATAACGAAGGATAATACACCACCAGATATGATATTTCCTCTCCTAGACCACCACTCCAGACCGAGATCACCAGGCACAAGACACAAGCTATAATTGGCGACACCCAAAGTCCAGAATGACTATTTAAAGGCCACGGGCGTGACCCAGCCTCCAACCCGATTACCAGCTAGATTAACCCCGGACAACCTGGATAAAGTCTAGCCGGCGCCACTGAGCGTATAGTGGATGAATGTGGAATTACCGCTGTCTGTCGGACACCCTAGTGTGAATAGCGTCCGACATGACAGTACCCCGCCTTCTACGAGGGACCCCAGGGCCCTCACGACTTATAGGACCCGGCTTGTCCGGATGGCGGCGGTGAAACATACTGACCAGCCGGTCCGCATGTATGTCCGAAGTTGGTACCCAAGACCTCTCCTCCGGCCCATAACCATGCCAGTGTACCAGGTATTGTAATGTGCGGCGCACTATACGAGAGTCAACCACCTTGGAGACTTCAAACTACAAATTGCCATCTACCAAGACTGGAGGTGGCATTGGCGCCGCGTCCACGGAACCCACCACCTTCTTTAAAAGAGATCTGTGAAACACGTTGTATATCTTATAAACCGTAGGAAGCTCCAATCGGTAGACTACCGGGTTAATGATGGCGGCAACCCTAAATGGACCAATAAACCTTGGACCCAATTTAAGGGATGGTACTTTGAGCTTTATGTTTTTTGTGGACAACCACACCCAATCACCCACACTCAGGTCCGGACCTGGCACACGTCTACCGTCAGCCACTCATTTGTACCTTGCACCCACGCTCAGCAAGCGCTGTTTCACTCTCCTCCAAACGGATGACAGTTGTGCTCCTAGCTGGTCCTCCTCCAGAACGCCAGCAGAGCCACCCTGACTCAGAGTACAAAATTGAGGATGGTACCCGTAAACACAAAAGAACGGGGACTCCCCAGACAATTCCTGGCGGTGATTATGGCAAACTCAGCCAAAGGAAGGAACGTCGACCACTCCTCCTGATTGACAGAAACAAAGCAGCGTAAATACTGCTCCAAATTCTGGTTCATACGCTCGGTCTGACCATTTGACTGAGGATGAAACACTGAAGAATGCGACAACTTGATCCCCAGCCGTGAGCAAAATGCTTTCCAAAACTTTGCCACAAACTGAGACCCCCTATCAGACACGATGTCAGACGGGACATCTGACCACCTCCTGCACAAAAACCTGAACCAGAGTCTTCGCGTTAGGCAACGAAGGCAAGGACACAAAGTGCGACATCTTTGAGAACCGATCAACAACCACCAAGATGACCGTGTTCCCAGCTGAGGAGGGTAGGTCTGTAATAAAATCCATGGAGATCTCCGTCCATGGCCTACTGGGTACCCCTAGAGGATGTAACGAGCCAGCAGGATGGGAGTGAGGCGTCTTAGCCCTAGCACACGTGGTACATGCTGATACGTACGAGACCACGTCCTGCGCCACCAAAACCGACGCGACACCAACTCCAAGGTACCCCTAACCCCTGGATGGCCAGCCAGAACAGCATCATGATGCTCACCCAATACCTTTAGGCGAAGATGGAGCGGTACAAATGATTTGTTAATGGGAAGCTCTGGTGGTACTTCCTCCTGAGCCTCGGCAATCTCAGCCTCAACCTCTGTCGTGAGAGCCGAGACCACTACACCCTTTTGGAGGATGGGTACCGGATCTGACCAAGGTTCTCCCCCCGGAAAACACCTGGATAAAGCATCTGCCTTAGTGTTCTTAGACCCCGGTCGGTACGTAACAAAAAAGTTGAATCGCGTGAAAAACAATGCCCAGCGAGCCTGCCTGGGGGACAGACGCTTGGCTGACTCTAAATAAAGCAGGTTTTTATGGTCAGTGATAACTGTAACCTGAGGTGCCGACCCCTCCAAGAAGTGTCGCCATTCTTCAAAAGCCAACTTGATAGTCAACAACTCCCTGTTGCCGATATCGTAGTTACGTTCGGCGGGCGACAGCTTCTTGGAAAAGTAGGCGCATGAACGCAACTCGCCCAAGGATGAGCCTTGTGACAGCACCACCCCCACTCCAACCTCAGACGCATCGACTTCCACGGTAAACGGTTTTGATACATCCGGTTGCACCAGAATGGGGGCCAAAGCAAAACTGTTCTTCAGAAATTCGAATGCGCGCACAGCAGCCTCAAGCCAGGCAAAGAAATTGGTACCCTTTTTCGTCATGTCAGTAAGTGGTTTAGCAATGGTAGAAAAATCTTTGATAAACTTTCTATAATAGTTAGAAAACCCAAGGAACCGCTGGAGCGCTTTTAGGTTATCAGGCCGTTCCCAATGCAGCACCCCTTGCACCTTAGCGGCGTCCATTTTAAACCCTGAAGCGGACACAATATAACCCAAGAAAGGCAACTCCTGAACCGAAAAAACACATTTCTCCAGTTTTGCATAGAGCTTATTTTCTCTGAGTAGCTGTAACACCTGCCTCACATGCTGTAAATGAGTATCACGGTCGCAAGAATATATGAGAATGTCATCTAGATACACAATAACGAATTTCCCCAGTACATGCGAGAACACATCATTTATGAAATGTTGAAATACAGGTGGCGCGTTTGTCAACCCAAATGGCGTCACCAAATTTTCAAAATGACCCTCAGGAGTATTAAAAGCCGTCTTCCACTCATCACCTTGACAGACTCTTATGAGGTTGTACGCCCCCCTGAGGTCAAGCTTGGAAAACCACTTAGCACCTGCCACCTGGTTGAACAAATCATGTGTCAGTGGCATAGGGTATGGATCACGGACCGTAATTTGGTTTAACTCCCTGAAATCCAGACACGGGCGTAATCCGCCATCTTTCTTCTTAACGAAGAAGAACCCTGCTGCCACCGGCGAGGACGAAGGCCTCATGTGCCCTTTGCTCAGACTCTCAGCAATGTAGTCTTATAAAACTTGCCTCTCAGGACCTGAGATGCTAAACATCCTAGCTTTCGGCAATTTGGCCCCTGGTTTAAACCTAATAGTACAGTCATAGGGTCGATGTGGTGGCAATTCTGAGCAACCGTTCTCAGAGAACACATCTACGAAATCCAGCAGTGATTCAATTAAATTTCAACAAATTCTTGATACAAACATAACACTATCTGTAAAAAAGCTGAAGAGGATGGCTTCTATGAATGGATAATGATCCTCAACACAGGTCAAAATCCAAAATAGACGACCTCAAAAGGTGCAAGCTGAAGGTTTTACAATGGTCCTCACAGCCTCCTGATCTGAACATCAATGAAAATCTGTGGCTAGCCCTCAAAATAGCAGAGGATGGAAGATGACCCAGGAATCTCACAGGTCTGGGAGAATTTTTCAAGGAAGAATGGCTGAAAATCCCTCAAGACAACATTGAAAGACTCTTGTCTGGCTAAGAAAAGGGTTTACAAGTTGTAATACTTGCAAAAGGGGTCCAAACGTTTGCGTCAGCTCATTTTCCTTTTTGTAATTTTTAAAATGAAAAAGTGGAAAATAAATATATCTTTTTTGCCTAAAATACAAAGGAAATGTGTCATCTTTAACTTTAGTCCTTTTAGAGATCATTTCATCTTCAACTTGTTTAACTGTTCAAAATAACAATAATTTTGACCGGGGTGACAAAACGTTTACATGCCACTGTATATTGGCACTACTAGGAGAGCTCACACCATACAGATTTACATGACAGTTGGTATACGTGAATCCCCATGAGTTTCTCTACCCACCTTTTTTACTCCTCATTTTTACCCTTCAACCAAACGGCCCGACCGCTTTATCTGAAATAAAAAACTGACCACAATGGTATTTGGATAAGTTGGCCACAGCAGCCGTTTATTAACACATAATAACAAACAGTTTATTTATTAAACATTAACCACGGGGAGGGTGGTCCTCGAAGCCCCAAAATGTAATAAACTTGGCCTCCAGACCATAAAAACTTGTCTTCCATAACCGTAAAACTTGGCCTCCAGGTCACGTCTTGCCTCTAGCCGCTACGCTCCAGCTCAGAGACGCCCATAGACTCACCCGGCCAATTTCCTCCAAAATTACCCATATATCCTAATTATCACCTCCATGTGATCTTTTTGTTCCATTCCAAATTTGTTCACCCACGGGGGAGTCCAGGACCTTAGAGATCCCCCCCCCCTCCGATCCACCATTTCCATCACCACCAACCTCGAGGACCTCCCCCCCCACGCCTTGCTGCCGCGACAAAACAACAGAAAACATAACGCAATAATTCGAGCAATACAACGATAATAACCCCTTTTTCTTAACGACCTTGACATCACCTATGAACGTTTCCAAAGCAACCAACAAAAAAGGGAGGGTGGGTGGGAGCTTGTTTCTAGTACGGTGGGGGACCTAAAATGGTTGCCCCACTGAGATGGCCGTTGCCCCTTATACTGCCCGCCCTTACTCCGCCTCTTCTCCCCATTCCCCCTCCCCCTAGCCATACATCATTCCCCTGATTCAAATTTATTAACCCTTCCCCACCCAAAATTCCCTCAACCCAATGCTTTCTCATGTATTATCACTTAACCCTGTCATGGCGTCCTCCCTTTGAAGGCCTGCGGCCCAGTACGGCCTTACTTGACAGTTGGTATACGTGAATCCCCATGAGTTTCTCTACCCACCTTTTTTACTCCTCATTTTTACCCTTCAACCAAACGGCCCGACCGCTTTATCTGAAATAAAAAACTGACCACAATGGTATTTGGATAAGTTGGCCACAGCAGCCGTTTATTAACACATAATAACAAACAGTTTATTTATTAAACATTAACCACGGGGAGGGTGGTCCTCGAAGCCCCAAAATGTAATAAACTTGGCCTCCAGACCATAAAAACTTGTCTTCCATAACCGTAAAACTTGGCCTCCAGGTCACGTCTTGCCTCTAGCCGCTACGCTCCAGCTCAGAGACGCCCATAGACTCACCCGGCCAATTTCCTCCAAAATTACCCATATATCCTAATTATCACCTCCATGTGATCTTTTTGTTCCATTCCAAATTTGTTCACCCACGGGGGAGTCCAGGACCTTAGAGATCCCCCCCCCTCCGATCCACCATTTCCATCACCACCAACCTCGAGGACCTCCCCCCCCACGCCACCAGCATAAATGTTCTGACCCCTCAAACATTTATGTCACGCCATACCAAAATACCTTTCTCAATGCCCTCTTGAATCGCCAGACACCACAAATCTAGACCTATCGCATTTAAATGGACCCCATCTTTCCTCCAGTATTCCCCTTGCCCAGACTCCAGATCCTTATGCCGAACCACAAGTGCCCCATTTCTCACCATAAAACGTGAAATCGCTCTGTTTAACTTAATCCTCGCCTTGTTCACACCATGAACAGATCTTGCCTCGCGCCAAACCTTCCTGGGCACAATGTCCGACCAAACAACCAACAAACGTGGAAACATAGACCAAAGCCGTAACATGTCAAACTTGATATCCTTAATTAGTTCCCTACAGGGACGTTTGCCCAAGTCATTGCCCCCCAAATGAACCACCAACAAGTCTGGCACCCGATCCAATCGAACAAATCTGTGGAATTCCGACAGCAATTGCTTCCACATCATACCCCTTTTTCCGATCCACCTCAGGGTTCCACGTGATCGGGGCACTCCCAGTTGTCTCCCGTCCGGCCGAACGTCGGCCCTCAATGCCGCCCAGAATACAAATGAATGACCCATGATCCAAATAAGCAATTGCCTCGGCTCTGAAAATAAAAAAGGAAACATCAACACCGTATAACTGAAAAGGAAAACTGCGGTCAATTAGATCAATCCGTTACAACAAAGACGGGCGAATGTAAGAACAAAATCTTACTGATTCCCACCGACCGATCCTCTGAACCATTTCATCTCCTAGACCCCTCCTGGCAGCCTCCGTTGCCGCCCCAATCCGGAATGAATGCCCACTAAAATTCTTCGCTGAAATGCCCCCTTTTTCCAAACAACGTCTAAATACAGTCAAAAATTGAAAACGGGAGAGAAATGACCCATCCTTATGCACTAACAATGGGCAATCCCCCGAACCTGGACCAGACAGGAACTCCCTCAAACATTTTACCGGGCAAACTGGAGAGCCGTTTACCTCAAAAAGAACCACTCGACAACCTTTACCTGCAGTATCCGTTTTGGAAGAACGCACAATTATCACTAGCCTGTCCCCAAACATATCCACATCCTGCCTCAGTATACCACCTTTCTTACACTTGGAAGGACTAACCAATTCACCTAACCGAAACGCACCAAAAAATGCTAGAGAAAATGCTAATCTAAACAAAATTACTTCCCCCATATCCGAACACACAGCCTCTAACTGATTTTCCAGATTTAATAAAACTTCATATGACACCGGCCGCCTACCGTCTGACACCTTCCAGCCTTTACGACAGCCTTTTACCACCTGCCGGACCAGAAACGATTTTGTCAAATCCTGCAACCCTCTAAGTTTAAAGCCAAAAGCCAAGCCTGATAACGAATTATTGATTTTTGACACTGACCAACCTGACTCCCAGATATGACCGATAAATAAAATCAATTTGCTTTCGTCCTCTAAATCCGCACCCATCTGATTTTTCCACCGGACCCAAGAATCCCAGGCCCTCGTATAGTGCGACCAAGTTCCAGCCGACAGCGATCTGGCCAACAAGTCTCTCACTGCCCCAGCGAAAGATTCCAAAGCTCCTCTGAACAAACCTTCCCCGTGGGTTCCACTTGAGGTGCCAACTCCCGAACACGATCCCACTGCGAAGAAGAAAGAGCTTCAAGAATTTTGTTATATTTCAAAACCCCAAGCTCCGCCGTGACCCACAAATTAAAATTCAAACCAGCCCAAACCAATTGTTGTAAAACTCGCAGAAGAGAGTGTTTTGATGATGACAACGAATTAATAGCCTCCATGGCCCCAACTGAGCCGCAACAAAAACATATTTTCTTGTCTCGAACATTGCCTCCCCATAGTGTCAAAGCTACCACGATAGGAAAAACTTCGCGTAGTGTAATATCAGCCACTAAACCGCTCTCTTTCCACGTTTTTGGCCACTCGGCCACTAACCATTCGTTCCGAAAAAACAAAGAAAAACCCGATTCGTCCGCTGAACCGACCAAAATGCCGAGAAACTCCGCCGACACCACCAGCGCAATCCAGAGTGACTTTCCATTGTATGAATCCAGAAAAAATTCCCAAACTTTCAAATCATCCTTCAGATCCCTTCTAAGCCGTATGAAATGATTTGGCGCCCTAATCCCAACCGTGGCCAATGAAAGTCTACGACAAAAGGCTCTTCCCATTGGCATGATCCGACATGCGAAGTTCAGTTTACCAAGCAACGACTGGACCTCACGAAGTGTTACCTTCTTCAAGCTACCCACACGCTTCACCTCCAATTTCATGTTCACCAGTTTGTCCTCAGGCAATCTACACTCCATTGCCACCGTGTCGATTTCAATACCCAGAAAACTCAAAGATGTAACAGGCCCAACCGTTTTTTCCGCTGCCAACGGAACGCCAAATTTTTTAGCCACCCCTTCCATCGAGTGAAGTAAAACCGAACAATCCGAAGAAAAGGCCGACCCAACAAACAAGAAATCATCCAGATAATGAACACAAGAACCGAGTCCTGTCACGTCCCTAACTACCCATTCTAAAAACGTACTAAATGCTTCGAAATAGGCGCATGACAATGAACACCCCATCGGTAAACAACGATCCACAAAAAATCCCCCGTCCCAAAAACAACCAAGCAAATGCATACTGTCCGGATGAACTGGTAGCAGTCTAAACGCTGCCTCAATGTCCGTCTTTGCCAACATGGCCCCTTGTCCACATTTTCTAACCCATGACATTGCCGAATCAAAAGAAGTATATAACACAGAACACAATTGGGGGTCAATTCCATCGTTTACCGAAGAGCCCTTCGGAAATGAGAGGTGATGAATCAACCTGAACTTGTTAGGCTCCTTTTTTGGTACAACCCCCAATGGCGACACTCTCAGGTTAACCATGGGGGCTGTGTCAAACGGCCCAGCCATTCTACCTAAAGCCACTTCTTTTTGCAATTTTTCAGTGACCACTTCTGGGAATTCCCTGGCTGATTTCAAATTCCTGGTTGATAACCTCACCTCCATGTCAACAAAAGGGATCTTGAATCCCTCCCGAAAACCATCACGCAACAATTTTGCAGCCTCTTTGTCAGTGTATTTATTTAGGAAGTGCTCCATCTCTTCCAGCCGAACCGGTGTCACCCCTTTTTTCAAAACCCTCAGATCCCTTCTGTTTTCCTCCCTTGAAGCACTTCGACACCCCATGATTACCTCCGCAGGCGGAACACTCGTGTTTGAATTTGCACTTGGCGCCGAACCTGCATGCGCCGTCATTGTATGAGAAGCACAGTCCTTTCTGTACTGCCACCGAGTGCCCTGACTGCCCTGAACCCCCGGTGCCCCCAAGAAACGATTGTGAACCCGAACCCCCTTTTCCAGGGGCCGTCACTCTCATCCATAGAGCTATGTCTTTATGTTCCCATCTAATGTTTGGACGAACTGCTTTCCTCTGGCGGAATTGTTCATCATATCTCAACCATCCTTGTCCCCCGTATACTCTATATGCCTCCCCTATGGTATCCATATAGCAGAATAGGGGCGAACAATTTTCTGGCGCTTTTTCCCCAATCACACTAGCCAATATAGCGAAAGCCTGTAACTAATTATTGAATGTGCGGGGTATCAAACGAAAACGTCTCCTCTCCTCGTCTTCCTTTTTATACTCATCCCGTCTGACCCTGTCTAAATTAAAACGTTCGAGTGGGAGAAGTGAGAATATCTCCACGTATTCCCCCTTCCAAATCCTATCCCTTACTTCCTGCTTTAAATGTGTTCCCAGAGGCCCCTCAAAACAGACATACACTTCACATTTTGCAGCATCCCCTAAACGCACTGCTTCATCTTTATCTTTGCCCCCGTTATCAACCGCCGTGGATACCTGACCCGTTATTGCGTTGCCTGAAGCCGCCTCGTCCCCAGCCGCCGCAGTAACCCCCGTTACCTCGCTCTGTACCACAGGACGTGACTCCAGACTTCTTTCTCCATCCCCTATACCCCTTCTATTACCTAACCAAGCCGCCGAGGGAGATAACGTACCCTGCGCACTCCCCGCCTCCCATAACCGCACTAAATCTTTAAGACTTTGTAATAAAACACCAGAGCCGCCACTAGCCCCCCCAACAGATAATTCCTCCCCCCTTGCATTCACATTTGAGGCTAGTGCAGGTAAGTAAAAAGAAGTGCAGTCTCGCTCACCTGGCTGCCTGGGTGCTGTGTTCCCAGCAGCCGCCAATCCGGCGTCCTGACGCGATCTCTCTGGGCGCGTGCTTCCTCCATCCTCGTGCTGTCCCATGGAAGTTGATGCAGTGTGCAGCCAGCCTGACTCGACCGCTGCGTCCCCAGTGTCCATACGTCCCGCATGTCCTGGTTCAAATCCATCTGATGATCCTCTTCTTCTAAATGAATGGCCTAATCCATGCTCCCCCCTCCTCTCCCCCTCCCCAGTGGCCAGAGATTCCCTCCCTCCTACTACACAGCGATCTCCTCCATGCCTGCGGTCAGCTTCGCCCCCCCTCCCCCTCCCCCTCCCAGCTGCAGCACAGGGACGTCCAGCTCTGCTCTCTGTAGCAGCAGCAGCAGCAGCCGATGAGCAGGAGGAGACTCCCCACTGCCACTCACCAGCCGCCCTGCGTGCTGATGCTCGCCCCGCCGACTCCTCACTGCTGCTGGATGAATGCCGAGCCTGGGGCCGAACCGAAGGGGCCCCAGCCGTTCCTGACCCCGGATCCCTGGCTCCTTCTGCTGCTGGTGAGTGCTCGCATTGCCGGCTTCCCCCCTGCGCTGAAGGCACCTGACTAGCAGGCCCTCGTGTGCTCTTCAGTACCTCTCTGCCCCGCCGAGCCGAGCCCGTTCCTGGTTGGGCAGCGGCCGCTCCTGCTCCTGGATCCACGCTTCCTCCAGACGCCATCGCTGCAGGGGAGGCCGACACCTCCCCCTGTTGCAGGCCCCGCCGGTGTTGCGGATTCCTCCCAGCCGCAGGTTTACGCGCCGGCTGCCGACGCTTCGTGACCGCGGCCGGAGGGTCCCTAGAGGGGCTCCTTATACGGCGTCGGGCCCTGGGGGTAGCCTCAGGGCTGAGGCGCTCCGGAGGCCTAGACCTCCAAATCCGTCGCCCTGCACTTAAACCTTGGGGTTGGTCGGCTCCCTCATCAGGCAGCAGGCCCTGAATGGATGCCTGCAGCCATCCCGCACCTCTGGTTCCCGCAGCCGCTCTCAATTGCTGCAAAATCACCTCAATCTCCATAACTAAAATCAGCTCTGAGCTTGTTTCTAGTACGGTGGGGGACCTAAAATGGTTGCCCCACTGAGATGGCCGTTGCCCCTTATACTGCCCGCCCTTACTCCGCCTCTTCTCCCCATTCCCCCTCCCCCTAGCCATACATCATTCCCCTGATTAAAATTTATTAACCCTTCCCCACCCAAAATTCCCTCAACCCAATGCTTTCTCATGTATTATCACTTAACCCTGTCATGGCGTCCTCCCTTTGAAGGCCTGCGGCCCAGTACGGCCTTACTCAGCCATCACTAGTGGAAGCTCAAACCAAACAGATTTGCATAGACACAACTAGGGGGAGCTGACACCATACATTTTTGATTTATATAGACATTACTGTTTTATTTTCTGCCGCAGTAATTAATTATTATAATATATAATATTAATAATAATATATAATTGTAGAGCACTCGCCTTTCAGATTTGTATAGACACCACTAGGAGGAGCTCACTCCATATACATTTTTATATATACCACTAGGGGAAACTCACTGCATAAGATTTAGTTAGATGCCAGTAAAAGTACCTCTTGCCATGCAGATACATATTGACACCATTAAAGGGATAGATATTTTTATTTAATTGGCCTAATTATTGTTCTGAGGTATCTGGTAATTAACAATAGTTTTCAACGAATAATGACTAGGGATGAGTGAACATGCTCGGTGATACTCAGGTATCACTTGAGTATCTAGGTGAACGATTGTACTCATTTCTCGGCGAGCAGTGGGCGATGCTCGATGTAAACCTCAAATCCCCACACCACATGTTTGGCACCTGTTACACAGCCAATAAGCATACAGGGATTGCCTGTGTGCAGGGTGGATTGATTTAAATCACGCCGATTTAAATCATGATTTAAATCACGATTTAAATCAAAAGATTTTTTTCTATTTAAATCGGATCGATTTAAATCATGATTTTAATCATGATTTAAATCACTGATTTAAATCAAAAGGTTTTTTTTAATATAAATCACGATTAAAATGAGAAGTGAGAGCAGTGCGCATGTGCGCCCATAGTTACACGGACGAAACTAGGGGCAACGATCTAACGCCAGGGTGAGGGGGGGACCCCAAAGTAAGTAAAAATCTTTTTTGTTTTACTATATGGCAATAGGTAGGTGTTTAAAAGCAGCATGTCTTAATTGTATAAACTATTAATAGCCTCCACATTTTGTTCATACTGCCCCTTTAATTCCACACTTCTAGCTTGGTTTCACTTTTGGTTTAGTTTCTTTTTCCATTCAGTTGACATGCCCAAACTTGTTGGATAGTGAGCATCCTACAGAAACCTCTGGAAGAGCATGGCATTGTGAATGTTACACATATACAGCCTTTATTCTACTGAGTTAAACAACTCAGCTTTATCTCATGATGGAAGAACCTTTGGATGGTAAAATATTTTCCTCAAAAAGCAGTTTATTGAAAAAAATCCGATTTAAATCAAAAAAATCCGATTTAAATCAAAAAAATCCGATTTTTTTGATTTTTTTTAAAAAACATTGATTTTTATCCACCCTGCCTGTGTGTCACTGTAATGCCATAGCCATCTTGTTTGTGTCATTACTGTAATTGACAGGCTGTGTGACATCAACAGGGGTTATAAAAGAACAGGCGCCGCCTGGCTCTGCACACTGACGCCATTGCACAGCTCTGTGGCAATTCATATTGGAGTGCTTGTTCAGGCCTGTGTGCACAGTATAATGAATCAGAGGCCTGTAGTGTTGATACTGGTGCTGAAGCTGAGCCATCATCCTAACACCCCTTCTAAGGGCTAATCATTTGCTTTGCTGTTTGTATAACATACAGTACATTCTGCATTTAGTCTACAGGGGATAAGAGAGTTGCAGGAGCAGGGACAGTGGCAGAATCCAGTCTGTAGGCAGGGATAAAGGCTGTACAGTCCCTTGCAAAATATACAGCTGTGGCATTTTGTTTGTCTGTGTGAAAAAAAATAATATTTTGTGTGATTCATCGAGTATTATGTGCTTTGTGGTACTTTTTTATGTTATATAACACTCCAAAAAATATTTAATTTTTTTTCTGGATTAAATTACTCACCCATACAGTATTCCGTGGCCTTGAGTATATTTTTGTGATATCTACATTCCAAAAAAGTGTTTTAAAAGTGTTGCTGGGTTAAATTTCTCCTCCATATAGTATTCCTTGGTCTGGGGAACATTTTTGTGATATATAACACTCCAAAAAAGCGTTTAAAATTTGTGTTTGGTTAAATTACTCACCCATACAGTATTCCATTGTCTAGGGTACATTACTGTGACATCTATCACTCCAAAATGAGCGCTTAGAATTTTTTCTTGGTTAAATTGCTCACAAATACTGTATTTTGTGGTATGGGGTACCTTACTGTGACATCTATCACTCCAAAAAAGCTTAAAAAAATTTCTGGGCTACATTTCCCACTCATACAGTATTCCATGGTCTGGAGTACATTTTTGTGATATATAACACTCCAAAAAAAAGCATTTAAAGATGTTGTTGGGTTTAATCTCTTACCCATACAGTATTTTATTGTCTGGGGTACATTACTTTGATTTCTATCACTACAAAAAAGCATTTTAATTTTTTCTGGGTTAAATTAATTACTCATACAGTATTCAGTGGTCTAGGGTACATTACTGTGATATCTATCACTTTAAAATAGGTTTACATTTTTTTTTCTGGGTTACATTTCTCAGAAATACAGTATTCTGTGGTCTTACATATTTCTGATATATAACACTCCAAAAAATAATTAAAAAATGTTGCCTGCTTAAATTTCTCACCCATACAGTATTCCATGGTGTGGGGCACATTTATGTAATATCTAACACTACAAAAAAGCATTTAAATTCTTTTCTGGGTTAAATTACTCATCCATAAAGTATACTGTGGTGTGGAGTACATTTCTGTGATATCTGACACTTTCAAAAATAGTTTAAACATTTTTCTGGGTTAAATTACTCACCCATACAGTATTTCAAGGACCGGTGGTACATTTTGTGTTATATAACAATCCAAAAGAGCGTTTAAAAATTTTACTGAGTTAAATTTCTCAGCCATACAGTATTCCTTGATATGGAGTACATTACTATGATATCTATCACTCAAAAAAAGCATTTTAAAATGTTTCTGGATTCAATTTCTCAGCAATACACTATTCCTTGGTGTGGGGTACGTTTCTGTGGTATATAACACTCTAAAAAAGTTTTTTTTGCTGTATTCAAATAGTCATCCATGCACTGTAACGTGCTAAGTGATTATACCGCCCCTTTTTTTCTCTCCTGCGCTGTCAGCTGACACTCATCATGTGCTGAACACATGACTCCGCCCTCTCACCATCAGGATGCAGCAGGATGCACATCGGTAACTGACTATCCCCTGATGAAGCTGCTCTGCAGCGAAACGCGTGGTGTATCTGGATCGCCCCCACGGTAAGGGCAATGGGGTACTCGGTACCGGTTCCTTCGGTTCGGTGAATGTCATGGTGGCCCGACCCGGTCCGTGGCCCTTTTAAGGGGCGTCCAATGAAAGAAAGAGTTTTTATGGTTTTGGGAAAGGTCTTTAAAGGGATAGTTCGTGACCCCACCTGTGGTATTCGGTCAGGGTGACCGACGCTGCTTAGGGGTCCGCTGGGGTGGTGTGATGGCAGCTAGATGGTATACCTTCCCACAGGTGAAGTGTTTCCCCAGGGCTTCCCAGATGTGTAGGTGGTGATGGTGGATGATGGAAGGCACAGAGAATAACGAGGACACAAGGTTGCAGTCTCTTTACCTTTACTGGAGGCTTCAGCATCTACAGTCCAGGGTACAGACCACAGGGTAGGTAGAGTCTGGCCGGTCCGAAGGCAAATCCAGAGTCCCCTATCCAGGTGGAAATCAGTAGCCTTCCTACTAGCGCCTGTGTGTTGTAGTACCTCCCTGCTGAGCTTCCCGGTAAGGTCCTCACAACTCTTGTAAATGTTGTAGATGTTATTTCTTCCTCTCTGTCCCCCAGATGGTGTGGATAGGACAAACACGTATGACTGATGGCCTGAGGCTTGTTTATAGGGATCCTAGAGATGCCCCGACCCCCACAATTTGCCACCGTGTCTTCTTAGGTATTAAGGTCGGGCAGCCAACTTGGAATTGACTGTCCTGCCGGTCTCTGAAGTAATGCGTAGAGACAATTACTCCCTCGGTGTTCCGGCCACCGGCTACGCGCCTCAGAAGGAGGCAGCCTATTTCAGGGCAGAACTCCTCTTTGTGTTTTCTCCTTGTGCTATGACTTTGTTTCTCACCCTCTACAACACAGTTCTCTTCATGTCCGTTCTTAGGATGCTGCCGCACTTGGGGCAGGCGCAGCTCCGTGTCTTTCTGTCTCGCTAGGCCTCTGACAGGATCCCACCCCTGACAGGGACCCTCTGTCTGCAGCTCCGATGTTCCTCCTTTCCCCCTGTCTGCCTGACAGGTGTTGCCTGGGCAAAGCCCAGCCAGCTTCTCTCTAACTTTCTATCCAGTCCACCAGTTTTACCCTTCTGCGAGGAGTGCCGTAATAGATAGGAGCGTAGCTCCCCCTGGTGGTCTGGAGTGTGAAGTGTAGTGTATGGTTTGTGATACCTGGTAGGAAGATCTCCTTTATTGCAATCAGACGTAATATCACTCCCCCTAGTGGAAGAATGACATCACTGCAACAACCAGGACTCTGGGGCGCTGCCTAGCTATCTACACACCTCTGCTACTCTCCACCATGGTTATTTCTCTCATGGCCATGCTCCATCCCTACATGTGCGGATATCCCTTCTGACTTGTCATGTAGTCAGCTGTTCTTGGGTCAGTTATACTAACAGAGACTTAACACTTTGAAGTCACGCTCTATTCTTTCTATTTGACTTCTCTGTTCTCTAGCGCCTCTGCTTTATTACTCCATCACATGGGGCTGACCTGAGCCCTTATGTTATGTATACTTTTGTATTTGACTCTTCCTTGGGGACGCCCATGGTTGTGTGATGTTGACAACTTTATATATAAACACAATTACCTGACCTTGTGGACTTAAGTATCATACGAGTTGGATGTATTAATTATCCCCATGTCACATGTTCATTTGTTTGCCTATTAGTCATACCCTCCTGATATGACAGTCCTTCTTAGGGATCTTGCACATACATACCGAACCTATTATTTACTAACATTGCCTAAGTAACATTTGTTGACTGTCTGTTATATGACCTATTGTCTTATTATTGTGGTGTATCTATTGGTCATATTTCACTTATATGACACTCACCCTGGTTCTCTAGAAGGGATTATACATAGGCATAGTGAGATCATTATCCATTGCTATTACACTTTTAATGTTTATCGCATGATATATCGTGTGCTACTACTGTGGTGTACTCATCATATGTATTTTCAGGGGTGTGAGTGCACTGCACCTTATGTGTGCTTTTAAATGGTTTTATATCCCCGTTTGCTCATTGGTGTTAATAAGGCATATATTTTTATCGATTAATCGGGAGCGCGCATCTCATATGTATTGACATTTCTCTACCCTTGATAATGTGCTTAATGGGAGAAAAAGATGTCAGGACCATGCGAGACTCCCAAGGGAGTGATCAGAGGAATATCGGAGCCAGAGGAAGTTGGCGCAACAGCAGAGGTGGCAGGAGCCTGTGGTCCAGATCCGGCCGATTACCGGAGCCAACAAGGCTTGAACACGGGCCACATCCTTTATCGCTGAGGTTCTTGTTGACTGCGGACAGGAGAGCCAGGATACAGAGGAACTGGTGAGCGGATTGCGGGGCCTAAACTGGTCAGAAGAGACAAGGAGGCAAGTCAGGACAATTTCTGGAGAAATGTTTTCGAGCCTACTAGCCGCAAGGTACTGAGAGTTGGCAACCTGGGGGTCGTCGTTACTTACGACCGTCAGCGGAGAAAGGGGTCCATTGAAGCATTTGAGACCTGTCATCATCACATCTTGTTTAACCATAGAGCAGTAGAGACGGAAAACTTGCCTTCAAGGCTGCAAGAGCTGATAGCTGGAACCAGGGTCACGTTCCTCAAAATGGAGGGGCAGCATTGCTGGTATGCAGTGGGTGTGATCCCAGAAGGAAGGCAGCAGTATGAACCCATCTTGAGGAATGAACAGGACTGGGAGAGGCTCCTTGAGGTTGTTCGAGACAGGACTACTACCACCACCGAGAAAGCGTACTGTCCATGGGGTTCCCCACCTCCTATAACAGAGCAGGCGATGGTGCAGGTGACCCTGTTGCCCATTTTTATATGTCGTGGGCTCTGGCACTACCAGAAGCCGGGTCACTTACAGCCCACAAACCTGGGAATCAAGCTCCAGGAAGAAGGTGGAGGCAGTCCCCCAGCCTTGAGTCCCGAAGAAGGTGAAGAAGAGGATTACTGTATTACCCTCCTTCTTACTGGCTTTCCACTTCGTCAAAGCCTCCTAAGATCCACCCACAAACCCACACAAAAATGCAAACAAAATGTGCATACACTATGCTGCATTTTAGCTTTTGCTAGATAGTGCATTGAAAACAGTGGTGCAATATGTTAATGTAACTTTTCATGATTTTCTTAAAAGGTCTAATGTAAGAGGGTTGAAACAGATTGTCACAGACAGGTGTGGTTGTGTGCACATGCTGTATGTAAATAGGGTGTGTCGCCTTAGGTTAGGGGTGGGCAATTAATTTTCCCAACAGGCCACATGAGAGACCCCCCCAGTGGTGCCTACATAAATCTGCATAGAGAAAGCTCGCCTCTCCCCTTAGCGGTGTCTAAATAAGTCTATATGCAGTGAGCTCCCCCTAGTGGTGTCTACATGAATCTGTATAACTTGGGATCCTTTTATGTCTTTTTATATCTGTGAGGTGTGCACTCTCGATAGAAAAGCGTATATAAATCTGACACTTGAGTGGCTGACTCTTGGGGACATTATACTAAGGGCAAGCTGTGGGGGACATCATATTATATGATTGGCTGGCTGTGGTGAACATACCTGAGCTCTGGAAACATCATACTGTATAGAGGGCTGTGGGACATCATACTATATAGGGGGCTGCAGGTGACATCATTCTGTATAAGGGGCTGTGGGGGATATAATCCTGGGGGCTGTGGAGCATCATACTATGGAGGGACATAATCCTGGGGGCTGTGGAGACATCACACTATGGAGGGACATAATCCTGGGGGCTGTAGAGACATTATACTATGGAGGGACATAATCCTGGGGGCTGTGGATACATTATACTATGGAGGGGCATAATCCTGGGGGCTGTAGAGACATTATACTATGGAGGGACATAATCCTGGGGGCTGTGGAGACATCATACTATGGAGGGACATAATCCTGGGGGCTGTAGAGACATTATACTATGGGAGGACATAATCCTGGGGGCTGTGGAGACATCATACTATGGAGGGACATAATCCTGGGGGCTGTGGATACATTATACTATGGAGGGACATAATCCTGGGGGCTGTAGAGACATTATACTATGGAGGGACATAATCCTGGGGGCAGTGGAGACATCATACTATGGAGGGACATAATCCTGGGGGCTGTGGAGACATCATACTATGGAGGGACATAATCCTGGGGGCTGTAGAGACATTATACTATGGGAGGACATAATCCTGGGGGCTGTGGAGACATCATACTATGGAGGGACATAATCCTGGGGGCTGTGGAGACATCATACTATGGAGGGACATAATCCTGGGGGCTGTGGATACATTATACTATGGAGGAACATAATCCTGGGGGCTGTGGAGACATCATACTATGGAGGGACATAATCCTGGGGGCTGTGGAGACATCATACTATGGAGGGACATAATCCTGGGGGCTGTGGAGACGTCATACTATGGAGGGACATAATCCTGGGGGCTGTGGATACATTATACTATGGAGGGACATAATCCTGGGGGCAGTGGAGAAATCATACTATGGAGGGACATAATCCTGGGGGCTGTGGAGACATCACACTATGGAGGGACATAATCCTGGGGGCTGTGGAGACATCATACTATGGAGGGACCTAATCCTGGGGGCTGTGGAGACATCATACTATGGAGGGACATAATCCCGGGGGCTGTGGAGACATCATACTATGGAGGGACATAATCCCGGGGGCTGTGGAGACATCATACTATGGAGGGACATAATCCTGGGGGCTGTGGAGACATTATACTATGGGAGGACATAATCCTGGGGGCTGTGGAGACATCACACTATGGAGGGACATAATCCTGGGGGCTGTGGATACATTATACTTTGGAGGGACATAATCCTGGGGGCTGTAGAGACATTATACTATGGGAGGACATAATCCTGGGGGCTGTGGAGACTGTGGAGACATCACACTCTGGAGGGACATAATCCTGGGGGCAGTGGATAAATCATACTATGGAGGGACATAATCCTGGGGGCTGTGGAGAAATCATACTATGGAGGGACATAATCCTGGGGGCAGTGGAGAAATCATACTATGGAGGGACATAATCCTGGGGGCTGTGGAGACATCATACTATGGAGGGACATAATCCTGGGGGCTGTGGAGACGTCATACTATGGAGGGACATAATCCTGGGGGCTGTGGATACATTATACTATGGAGGGACATAATCCTGGGGGCAGTGGAGACATCATACTATGGAGGGACATAATCCTGGGGGCTGTGGAGACATCATACTATGGAGGGACATAATCCTGGGGGCTGTGGAGACATCATACTATGGAGGGACATAATCCTGGGGGCTGTGGATACATTATACTATGGAGGGACATAATCCTGGGGGCAGTGGAGATGCAGAGCCCCCCACACCGCCGCAGGGCCTAGGGGCACCCGGAGCCGGGCCTCTGAGTCTCAGTCCTGGGGTTGTCACGGTGGCTAGACCCGGTCCGTGGCCCTGTCTGTCAGTGGGGGACGTCCGGTGCAATAAGTCGTGTTGTAACGGTGCAGTTGTGGGGTGCAGGTCGCGGTAAATAACGAGGACACCAGGTTGCAGTCTCTTTACCTCTTTACTGGAGATCTCTGAGTCCTCAGTCCAGAATACGGTTCACCAAGCTGCGCAAGTCCGGCCGGTCCAATGGCACCTCCAGAGTTCACTTCACAGGTGGAAATCGGTGCCTTCCTTCTTAGCGCTATGTGTTGTAGTCCTTCCCTGCTGTGCTTACGGAAAGTACCCCACAACTGTTGTGTCTGTTTCTTAAGTTCCCTCACAACTCGATTAAATGATGTTCTTCTAATCGTCCGTCCCTTCCTGATGTTACAGTTAGAACGGCACCCGTTTGTCGGGTAGGCCTGGAGTTCTTCCGGGACCCTAGAGACGCCCCTCTCCCGCAATTGCCTCCCAAGACTTCATAGGTGATATGTGTTAGACAGCCCGCCTTAAACTGACTGTCCTGCCGCTGTTTAGAGTATTGCTTGAAGCTGAATGTTATAATACTCCCTCGGCGTTCCGGCCACCGGTAGTGCGCCTCAGCAGGGTGTTGCTCCAATCTTACAGCATGACCCCTACTGGAATTCTCCTATTGCTTGATCTCGTTTCTCACTCAGCACAATCTATCTCGCTTCTAGTCCTTTCTTGGGTCCCGCCGCTTCCCGGAGCTGGCGCGGACCCGTTATGTTCTTTCCAATGCCAAGCCTCTGCCAGGATCCCACCCCTGGCAGAGACCCTACTGTCTCTTCCTCCACAACACCCTCTGCCACAAGGTGTTGCTTCGTTCAATCCAGTCAGCCTTCTCCCCTAACTTCCTGCCTGACCCCCAGTTTACCCACTATGGTGGGGGAGTGGCCTAATGAATAGCACCCTTAGCTCCCCCCCGGAGGCCCAGCTGTGAAATGTATTGGTGTCTGTGATACCTGATCAGATGAACTCCTTCAGTGCCATCGGACGCACCATGGCTCCCCATAGTGGCGGAGCCACAGTACTGCAACGACCAGGACTCTGGGGCGCTGCACTCCCCCCTGGTTAAACACAGTACTCCGGGACTGGGAAGAAAAACAACAATACAAGTTAGCAAAAAGACATACAATTTTGTTGAGTGCAATAACATAAGCATACTTGAACAGGCTTCCCTTTATGGGAGGTGAGGACACTTGAACGTTACAAACATAGTTAAATATCATAGCAACAGGCTACAATTAACTCTCATTACCCAACCGGGTATTCTACTAAGTGCAATTTAATGAACAATAATTTAACATTGCCTTCAAGGAACATACACTCCTAGCTCGCTAAAGGCCTTCCCATAATCACATTACAGGGCAAGTTAACTTTTCATTCTCCTACTTTGAACCTGCAGGACCGCCTGTCCCTATGGCACCAGACCTACTGCCTCTCCTTTCTTTTACAGGACCGCCCCGTTCAGCCAGGGCCTACTGCCTTTCTCTACTATACATGGTATAGACATAACATTCCTTTCAATTAGAGAACATGGAGCCGGCTCTACTTGGCTCCTATTAGGACTCACTCACTAACCCCTACGGGTTCACTTTCTGTCCTTAGTAACACATTACTAACTTTCTATGGGGACTCAGGGTTTACCTTCTATCCTCACCTTCATTATTACTTTCTTATATGCAAAACAGTTACATTTCTTCCAGAGCATCATCATCAGTATTTCTTTACATTTAACTAGTTAAAACACATGCAACTTTTCTCATTCCAACATTATCATGGCATTACTGTTCTTAAAACAGTATCTCTCGTAAGTACGCTGTTGGACATCCCCTTTAAAAGAGGATCAAGTCTTTCTGAGGTAGCTCGTCTTCTCAGCCTACCAGTCTTTGTTCAGCAAAGGTTCCAGAACGGTATCTTCGCAAAGAGTCTTTAAATAAAACCAGTAGGAAGCGCCTTTAATAAGGTGCAAACTATTTACAAGAAAGTTTGGATCATGCACTGTTCATGATTTCTCAGTTTGTAAAACTTGTGCAAAACTGTAGAAAAACAAACAATAAGGATCCCGTTTCAACAAAGGGATCCCTTTAAGAGTTTACCCTGAACGGGTTTAGCAGCAACGATCAGGAACAAACAGTTAACGAAGAACTATTTACATTTTCATTTTTCCGAGGTTTATTCTTATTCAGGTGGCCTTGGCCCCTGATTCCCGGCTGATGTCGCGCCAGTGTCACTGGTGGATCTTCCCGGTGCAGTCAGACCACCCGATGCCTGAACCTGAAGACGGATCCTAGCGGCCAGCTCAGTTGCTGCAATAAGACGTACGGTGGCAATGTTGGTAAGCTCTGCCACATTTGGTTCAATCACAGCTGAAGTAGTAGATGACACTCCCTCAGGTCCACATCGGCGAACGTTACGGGCATACCACCCCTGGGTATTACGATGGCGGTAGTAGGTCACTTGATCCCCCTTTTGTAGAGAGTCACCACCTCGGCCACAGCAGGGAGTCTTCACGTTGCTACTGGCAACGAAAACGTCGGTTGGTAGTCCCGGTTCCTGTATGGAGCCCCATCCCCTCTTCGGGTGGAAAGTCAATACAGTTCCTCGCCGTATCACGTCTCTGTCATCACATGCAGGAGGCGATGGTTGTACTTTCGGTGGACCAATCAGTTCTGACTCTGACTCTTTTTGTCTCCTCCAATATAAAATCAAGCACTGTCGATACTGTTCCCAGGTAAGCACAGCAAGGGTGAACCCTTCCTCCCGAGCCCCGTCCGAGCCAATCCGGGGGGTGTCCCATTGGAGGATCACCCCGTCTGGGCCCACGTCTATGGGTTCTCCCATCCTAGTCGGCAGCGGCGGTACCATCTTTTCCATGGCGTCGGGAGGTAACACCACTAGTTCCGCTGAGAGGAGTCCGCTCCTATTGGGGGGAGGACCGGTCGCGGGAGCAGGATCGAGCGTGGAAGCAGGGGCGTCTGCCATACCTGCGCCTGATGTGGTTCCACCGATGTCGATCCGGTCCGCTGACAAGAACGCTGGAGTCGGCTGCTGCCCGGACCGCGGCTCCTCCAATTCGGTCCCCGAACACGGCTCCGCTCGCTGTGACTCCTCCTCCGCTGGCTCCGAGGTCGGGATTGGTGGACTCGGCCCCGCTATCTGTTCCCAGGGTTTCGGATCCTCCGGCTGCAGGGAACACGGGTCCGCCTCCGGTGAACGAGGGCAAGCCGGGATTACTCCTTCCCCGTTCCGGCACTCGCTGTTCTCCATCATGATCTGCTGATCGGCGGCAATGCATGCATCGGACCCCGCCATTTCTCCAAGGTCGGGCTTCTCCGTCTCCTGCTTCCCGCCGTTGCAAATCAGGGGGTTGTCCTCTGCTTTGGGGCAGGTCATCTCCTTGCAGCCAGAAGCGCAGGGGTCGGTATCCATTTCTCGCGCCATTCTGGTAGTCTCCTCCCATAGCACGCCCTCCTTCTTTTCCGAAGTAGCAATGGCGGCGGCTTTTGGCGGGAACTTCTCTTGGTCAATGATAGCACGCAGTCTTTTCAATAAAGTACAGTCCAAGCACAGTAAATCACAGTTCCAAGGCACACATGACCTGATTCTTCAGGCTTAAGTAGATCCTGTTCGTGACGCCAAGTTCTGCGGCGCGCCCCCACACCGCCGCAGGGCCTAGGGGCACCCGGAGCCGGGCCTCTGAGTCTCAGTCCTGGGGTTGTCACGGTGGCTAGACCCGGTCCGTGGCCCTGTCTGTCAGTGGGGGACGTCCGGTGCAATAAGTCGTGTTGTAACGGTGCAGTTGTGGGGTGCAGGTCGCGGTAAATAACGAGGACACCAGGTTGCAGTCTCTTTACCTCTTTACTGGAGATCTCTGAGTCCTCAGTCCAGAATACGGTTCACCAAGCTGCGCAAGTCCGGCCGGTCCAATGGCACCTCCAGAGTTCACTTCACAGGTGGAAATCGGTGCCTTCCTTCTTAGCGCTATGTGTTGTAGTCCTTCCCTGCTGTGCTTACGGAAAGTACCCCACAACTGTTGTGTCTGTTTCTTAAGTTCCCTCACAACTCGATTAAATGATGTTCTTCTAATCGTCCGTCCCTTCCTGATGTTACAGTTAGAACGGCACCCGTTTGTCGGGTAGGCCTGGAGTTCTTCCGGGACCCTAGAGACGCCCCTCTCCCGCAATTGCCTCCCAAGACTTCATAGGTGATATGTGTTAGACAGCCCGCCTTAAACTGACTGTCCTGCCGCTGTTTAGAGTATTGCTTAAAGCTGAATGTTATAATACTCCCTCGGCGTTCCGGCCACCGGTAGTGCGCCTCAGCAGGGTGTTGCTCCGGTCTTACAGCATGACCCCTACTGGAATTCTCCTATTGCTTGATCTCGTTTCTCACTCAGCACAATCTATCTCGCTTCTAGTCCTTTCTTGGGTCCCGCCGCTTCCCGGAGCTGGCGCGGACCCGTTACGTTCTTTCCAATGCCAAGCCTCTGCCAGGATCCCACCCCTGGCAGAGACCCTACTGTCTCTTCCTCCACAACACCCTCTGCCACAAGGTGTTGCTTCGTTCAATCCAGTCAGCCTTCTCCCCTAACTTCCTGCCTGACCCCCAGTTTACCCACTATGGTGGGGGAGTGGCCTAATGAATAGCACCCTTAGCTCCCCCCCGGAGGCCCAGCTGTGAAATGTATTGGTGTCTGTGATACCTGATCAGATGAACTCCTTCAGTGCCATCGGACGCACCATGGCTCCCCATAGTGGCGGAGCCACAGTACTGCAACGACCAGGACTCTGGGGCGCTGCAGAGACATCATACTATGGAGGGACATAATCCTGGGGGCTGTGGAGACATCATACTATGGAGGGACATAATCCTGGGGGCTGTGGATACATTATACTATGGAGGGACATAATCCCGGGTGCTGCGGAGACATCATAATATGGAGGGACATAATCCTGGGGGCTGTGGATACATTATACTATGGAGGGACATAATCCCGGGGGCTGCGGAGACATCATAATATGGAGGGACATAATCCTGGGGGCTGTGGATACATTATACTATGGAGGGACATAATCCTGGGGGCAGTGGAGACATCATACTATGGAGAGACATAATCCTGGGGGCTGTGGAGACATCATACTATGGAGGGACATAATCCTGGGGGCTGTGGATACATTATACTATGGAGGGACATAATCCTGGGGGCTGTGGATACATCATACTATGGAGGGACATAATCCTGGGGGCTGTGGAGACCTCATACTATGGAGGGACATAATCCTGGGGGCTGTGGAGACATCATACTATGGAGGGACATAATCCTGGGGGCTGTGGAGACATCATACTATGGAGGTACATAATCCTGGGGGCTGTGGAGACATCATACTATGGAGGGACATAATCCTGGGGGCTGTGGAGACATCATACTATGGAGGGACATAATCCTGGGGGCAGTGGAGACATCATACTATGGAGGGACATAATCCTGGGGGCTGTGGAGACGTCATACTATGGAGGGACATAATCCTGGGGGCTGTGGAGACATCATACTATGGAGGGACATAATCCTGGGGGCTGTGGAGACATCATACTATGGAGGGACATAATCCTGGGGGCTGTGGAGACATCATACTATGGAGGGACATAATCCTGGGGGCTGTGGAGACATCATACTATGGAGGGACATAATCCTGGGGGCTGTGGAGACATCATACTATGGAGGGACATAATCCTGGGGGCTGTGGAGACATCATACTATGGAGGGACATAATCCTGGGGGCTGTGGAGACATCATACTATGGAGGGACATAATCCTGGGGGCTGTGGAGACATCATACTATGGAGGGACATAATCCTGGGGGCTGTGGAGACATCATACTATGGAGGGACATAATCCTGGGGGCTGTGGAGACATCATACTATGGAGGGACATAATCCTGGGGGCTGTGGAGACATCATACTATGGAGGGACATAATCCTGGGGGCTGTGGAGACGTCATACTATGGAGGGACATAATCCTGGGGGCTGTGGAGACGTCATACTATGGAGGGACATAATCCTGGGGGCTGTGGAGACATCATACTATGGAGGGACATAATCCTGGGGGCTGTGGAGACGTCATGCTATGGAGGGACATAATCCTGGGGGCTGTGGAGACATCATACTATGGAGGGACATAATCCTGGGGGCTGTGGAGACATCATACTATGGAGGGACATAATCCTGGGGGCTGTGGAGACATCATACTATGGAGGGACATAATCCTGGGGGCTGTGGAGACATCATACTATGGAGGGACATAATCCTGGGGGCTGTGGAGACATCATACTATGGAGGGACATAATCCTGGGGGCTGTGGAGACATCATACTATGGAGGGACATAATCCTGGGGGCTGTGGAGACATCATACTATGGAGGGACATAATCCTGGGGGCTGTGGAGACATCATACTATGGAGGGACATAATCCTGGGGGCTGTGGAGACATCATACTATGGAGGGACATAATCCTGGGGGCTGTGGAGACATCATACTATGGAGGGACATAATCCTGGGGGCTGTGGAGACATCATACTATGGAGGGACATAATCCTGGGGGCTGTGGAGACATCATACTATGGAGGGACATAATCCTGGGGGCTGTGGAGACATCATACTATGGAGGGACATAATCCTGGGGGCTGTGGAGACATCATACTATGGAGGGACATAATCCTGGGGGCTGTGGAGACATCATACTATGGAGGGACATAATCCCGGGGGCTGTGGAGACACCATACTATGGAGGGACATAATCCTGGGGGCTGTGGAGACATCATACTATGGAGGGACATAATCCTGGGGGCAGTGGAGACATCATACTATGGAGGGACATAATCCTGGGGGCTGTGGAGACATCATACTATGGAGGGACATAATCCTGGGGGCAGTGGAGACATCATACTATGGAGGGACATAATCCCGGGGGCTGTGGAGACATCATACTATGGAGGGACATAATCCTGGGGGCTGTGGAGACATCATACTATGGAGGGACATAATCCTGGGGGCTGTGGAGACATCACACTATGGAGGGACATAATCCTGGGGGCTGTGGAGACATCACACTATGAACGGACATAATCCTGGGGGCTGTAGAGACATTATACTATGGAGGGACATAATCCTGGGGGCTGTGGAGACATCACACTATGAACGGACATAATCCTAGGGGCTGTAGAGACATCATACTATGGAGGGACATAATCCTGGGGGCAGTGGAGACATCAAACTATGGAGGGACATAATCCTGGGGGCTGTGGAGACATCATACTATGGAGGGACATATTCCTGGGGGCTGTGGAGACATCATACTATGGAGGGACATAATCCTGGGGGCTGTAGAGACATTATACTATGGAAGGACATAATCCTGGGGGCTGTAGAGACATTATACTATGGGAGGACATAATCCTGGGGGCTGTGGAGACATCATACTATGGAGGGACATAATCCTGGGGGCTGTAGAGACATTATACTATGGGAGGACATAATCCTGGGGGCAGTGGAGACATCATACTATGGAGGGACATAATCCTGGGGGCTGTGGAGACATCATATTATGGAGGGACATAATCCTGGTGGCTGTGGATACATTATACTATGGAGGGACATAATCCTGGGGGCTGTGGATACATTATACTATGGAGGGACATAATCCTGGGGGCTGTGGAGACATCATACTATGGAAGGACATAATCCCGGGGGCTGTGGAGACATCATACTATGGAGGGACATAATCCTGGGGGCTGTGGAGACATCATACTATGGAAAGACATAATGCTGGGGGCTTTGGAGACATCATACTATGGAGGGACATAATCCTGGGGGCTGTGGAGACATTATATTGTAAAAGGGGCTATAATGACCATACTGTATAGTGGACTGTAAAGTACATACTGGGGTCTGTGGTTGACATTCTGTGTACCTTATATTGGGGGCTTTGTTGAACAATCTGTGTACTGTAGATGATGCGATTTCCTCTCAGCCATATATCCATATGACATGCGTATGGCTTTACATTTCCCACTGATTTTCCCCATTAAATAAATGGCTCAATGGTCGGAAATAAAAAATCTAGTTAAGGAGCCCATTTATTGACTATAGAAGAAGTTCCCTCCTCCAGTCTTTCAAATCGAGTCCTTGCTGGTGTCTTGTTTTTTGCTGGTTTGTGACAAACATGTGTGACAGGCTAACCTGCAGCACAACTGAGCAGCTTCTCCTTATCCTGGTCCGCCTGAACCTGCACCCGTGATCCCATACCTGTGGCCGTCCTGTGTCCCGGCACCAGTCCTGCTTGCGCTTGATCCCGCACTTGCCTACCAGTCGTACCCTCCGTTCCTTGTCGGTCCTGCTTCCCTATCCCCCTTGGAGGTCAGCTGCCACGGCTCTGTGGGTCCGTTGTGGAGTAGCACTTGGCGTTCATCTGGAGCCTCACCTAACCCCACCATCAGGGGTGCTAGCAAAGAGTCAGGTGGTCTCTTAATTACACCCCTCCAGTCTTTCCCTGGACAGAGGCCCAGTGGTTCCACAACTAAGTTCGTAACAGTATAAATGATAAGCAATAATTAGTGTTGAGCATTCCGATACCGCAAGTATCGGGTATCGGCCGATACTTGCGGTATCGGAATTCCGATACCGGGATTCCGATACTTGCCGCGTATCGGATACCGGAATCGGAAGTTCAAAGATTCAAAATGCAGAAATTCAGCCAATGAGAATGATTCCAAGTGTGGGCACATCCTGTTTAGCATGGAGGGCATGAAACTACTGGCAAGGCTGTGATTGGCTGCTGAAATGATGTCATGCTGCAGTTTAAAAGTCGCTGGCGCCATTTTGCGATCACTCTGCTGTGAATTCAGTTAGTGACAGGACGCTGTTTGCTGACTGAGGGACAGTTTAGAGATAGCGATTTGCTTCTTTGTGCTTTCCAAAGGCTAATTTAGCAACCGCTGTGTTCACCTACTATTCACCTTGCTTTTGCCTTGTAGCGCTGTTTTCACAGCGATCTGCAAGGTCTGTGTGTGTGTGTGTGTGAGTGCAGCCCACTCTCTAGTCTGAGTGCAGCCACATAGGCCATCCATAGCTGGTTGTATTCAGTTCAGGGAGGGTGGTTCATTGCCTCATACTGTTCTTTTTTTTTTTTTTTTTTTTTTCAAGTAGTGTAGTCTGCTGCTAATTTATTCAAAAAAATCCTATTAGTGTCTTTCCACCCGTCTCCAGCTAATTTGTGGAAAAACACTACATAGGATAAAGTAGAGGAGGGTTTTTGGGCCTTGCAGCGCCGTTTACGGCTGTCTGCACGGTCTCCGTGTGATTGCAGCTCGCCCTGTAGTCTGTGAGCAGCCATAGCCTGGTTGTCTCCAGCTCAGGGTTGTTCACTGCGTCATACCGCCAAATCAATTTTCTTTTTTTTTCAAGTAGTGTAGGTTGCTGCTAATTTATTTAAAAAAATCCTATTAGTGTCTTTCCACCCGTCTCCAGCTAACTTGTGGAAAAACACTACATAGGATAACGTAGAGGAGGGTTTTTGGGCCTTGCAGCGCCGTTTACGTCTGTCTGCACGGTCTCCGTGTGACTGCAGCTCTATCTGTTGTCAGTTCAGCCCCCAAAAAAGAAATAAATAATAAAGTTCACCAAACACACCAGTTACACCACTTTACATTTGTGTAGGCCACATTAGCTCATATTAAAGTCTAGTCCACACTTTAGAAAATTAGTGTTTCTTATACCTGTTAGGAGGAGTTGCTCAGGAATAAGCACACAAATCCGTTAGTACTTTTCTGCTTATCTTTATCAGTCAACCAAGATGAAGAAGGCAGTGAGTAAGGCACGTGGGCGTGGGCGTGGGCGCGGAGCAGGGAGGGGACGTGGGGATTCTGTGCCTGCTGCGGGCACCGGTGACTCATCAGCACCCACTTTCACCAGGCAACAGTCGTTCATGCGCAGCTTTGTGTCAGAGCGCCGTACACCGCTGCTGCGTCAAGAACAAATTGAAGCTGTTGTCGGATGGATGGCAGCTAATGCATCAACTTCCATTAGTGCCACATCCTCTCAGACACAGAGCACTGGAGAGCAGCCATCTGTCTCTTCACCACCTGCCAAATTGCCCAGGCAGACAGAGAGCCCAGGACAGGAGCCGTCTCTACTTCTGTTCTCTGAATCTCTTGGCTTGGAAACAGGGGGCCAGCCAAGCAGCATTGGAGAAATGGAAGAAGAGGCAGGGTGCAGTGATGCCCAACAGCTTTTTCTGTCTTCCTCTGAAGAGGCGGGTGGGCCAGTGGCTCCGGTCACCACATCGCAGGCCGCATCAGCTGATGATGACACTCAGGTGCCACTTACTGGTGCGTGCTCTGCTGCTGAGACTACCCAGGAGGAGCAGTTGGGGGCAGAGGGTAGTGTAGATGATGAGGTCCTCGACCCATCTTGGCGTGAGGGACAGGAAGGTGGTGGGAGCAGCTCTGAGGAAGAGATTCCCCGTACGGCCCAAAGAGGGAGAGGGAGGGGGAAGACTACGGATCCTGCAGCCTCCGCTTTGGCACCCGTTAGGAGCATGTCTCTTCCAAAAGCCAAAAAGGGCGCTCCCAAGACTTGCAGTGCCTGGTCCTTTTTTGACACAGTTGCAGATGACATTTGCTATGTCAGATGCAACGTGTGTCATCAAAAAGTCAAAAGAGGTCGAAATGTCAGCAACCTCAATACCTCCAACATGTGGAAACATGTGCGCAACAGGCACCCGGCGGAGTTAGAAAAACACACTGAAGAGGTAGGCCAACCAACAGCGGCAGCTACCACCTCTTCAGCTCGTGTTGCCTCTTCCTCTAGCTCACACGCAGCTGGTTCGGCTTCCTCCCAGGATCGCCGTGGAAGAACCTCTGGCCCTGTTGTCCAGAGACCCGCTGTAATTCCACCCGCAGCACCACTTTCCCAGTCATCCACACACTCCCAGCCCAGTCTACAGCCATCGGTAGTACAGGCATGGGAGAAAAGGCGGCCTTTCTCGTCAAACCACCCACGAGCACAGGCTCTGACTGCAGGCATTGCCAAACTTCTGTCACTGGAAATGCTGTCATTCAGGCTGGTGGAGACTGACAGCTTCCGTGACTTGATGTCATTGGCAGTCCCACAGTACAATGTGCCCAGCCGCTTTTACTTCAGCAGGCAAGCCGTCCCTGCCCTGCACAAGCATGTGGAGGGACACATAAAACACGCGCTACTGAACGCCGTCAGTAGCAAGGTCCACCTCACCACCGATGCGTGGACCAGTCAACATGGACAGGGGGGATACCTTTCCCTCACTGCCCATTGGGTTAATGTCGTTGAGCCGGGTACAGACCGTGCGAGTGGCGCAGGACGTGTCCTGCCCACTCCAAGGATTGCAGGAATCCATTCTGTACGCATTGACTCCTCCTCTTACACCAGTTCCTCAGAATCATCGCTGCAGGAGCCGTCACAGTCCACCTCCACATGGACCCGTGATGAACGTGTACCTGTTACGACCGACATGAGCACAGCCGTGGCCAAACGTCAACAGGCCGTGTTGAAATTAATTTTTTTGGGGAATCGTAGCCACACAGCGCAGGAGCTCTGGAATGCCATCAAGCAGGAGAGCGATGTGTGGTTTGTGCCAGCGAATCTCCAGCCAGGCATGGTAGTGTGTGATAATGGCCGAAATCTGGTGGCAGCTCTGGGCCTCGGCAACCTCACTCACATCCCATGTCTGGCACATGTGCTCAATTTGGTCGTGCAGAGCTTTTTGAGGGACTATCCGGATCTTGATGCACTGCTGCACAAGGTCCGCCTAGAGTGTGCTCACTTGCGGCGTTCCAGCACGGCAAAAGCGCGCATTGCGGCTCTGCAGCGCCGACACCGCCTGCCGGAACATCGCATCATATGTGACCTACCTACCAGGTGGAATTCCACGTTACATATGTTGGAGCGGTTGTGTGAGCAGCAGCAAGCTGTAATGGAGTACCAGCTGCTTCAGGCGCAAAAAAGTCGCAGTCAGCGCCGTACAGACTTCACAACCACAGAGTGGGCCACTATGAATGACGTCTGCCAGGTTTTGCGTCCCTTTGATTATTCCACGCGGATGGCGAGTGCAGATGATGCACTAGTCAGCATGACTGTCCCCCTTATCTGCCTGCTTGAAAAATCACTGCAAGCGCTAAGGGATGATGTTGTGGAAGAGGTGGAGGATGAGGATTCACCATTTCCATCATCTTCTGGACAGTCAGCGCCACGTGGTTCCTCACAAACGCGTAGGCAGGGGACAGTTTGTGAGGAGGATGAGGAGGAGTCAATGGAGGAGGAAGACGTCCGTCCAGAGGAGGGAGTTACCGAATTGTCCAGTACTCAGTGTGTACAGCGAGGGTGGGGTGATGACGAGCAGGCAGAGATCACGCCTCCAGCAGGGGACAGCGTTTCTTGGGCAGTTGGCAGTCTGCAGCACATGGTGGATTACATGCTGCAGTGCCTGAGAAACGACCGCCGCATCGCCCACATTCTCAACATGTCTGATTATTGGGTGTTCACCCTCCTCGATCCTCGCTACCGGGACAACGTAGAAAGCCTCATCACACCGTTGAACCGGGAGCGAAAAATGCGGGAGTACCAAGACACACTGGTCAATTCCATCATCTTCTCCATTCCAACTGAGAGAAGTGCTGCTAGTGCATTCCAAAGCAGCTCAGTGCGTCCAGGCAGTGGTGGAGGCTCTGCACAAAGAGGGAGCAGAAGCAGTGCCTCTGCCCAAGGCAAGACCAGTATGGCCCAACTGTGGCACAGTTTTCTGTGCCCCCCACAAAAGTCTACACCATCACAGACGGCTCCAGTCAGCAGGAGGCAACGGTTCCGTCAGATGGTGACAGACTACATGTCTTGCCCTCTTGCTGTACTCCCAGACGGCTCTTCCCCTTTCAAGTTTTGGGTCTCAAAGCTGGATACATGGCCAGAGCTGTTATGGTTCTCAATGGCAAGAGAACATAGCCCAGCAAACATAAGAACTAGCTCTTGGAAGGATGGAAACTAAACTGACCATGAACTAAACCTGCCGCACAACTAACAGTAGCCGGGTAGCGTAGCCTGCGTTTTATCCCTAGACGCCCAGCGCCGGCCGGAGGACTAACTAATCCTGGCAGAGGAAAATATAGTCCTGGCTCACCTCTAGAGAAATTTCCCCGAAAGGCAGACAGAGGCCCCCACAAATATTGGCGGTGATTTTAGATGAAATGACAAACGTAGTATGAAAATAGGTTTAGCAAAATTGAGGTCCGCTTACTAGATAGCAGGAAGACAGAAAGGGCACTTTCATGGTCAGCTGAAAACCCTATCAAAATACCATCCTGAAATTACTTTAAGACTCTAGTATTAACTCATAACATCAGAGTGGCAATTTCAGATCACAAGAGCTTTCCAGACACAGAAACGAAACTACAGCTGTGAACTGGAACAAAATGCAAAAACAAACAAGGACTAAGTCCAACTTAGCTGGGAGTTGTCTAGCAGCAGGAACATGCACAGAAAGGCTTCTGATTACAATGTTGACCGGCATGGAAGTGACAGAGGAGCAAGGTTAAATAGCGACTCCCACATCCTGATGGAAACAGGTGAACAGAGAGGATGATGCACACCAGTTCAATTCCACCAGTGGCCACCGGGGGAGCCCAAAATCCAATTTCACAACAGTACCCCCCCCTCAAGGAGGGGGCACCGAACCCTCACCAGAACCACCAGGGCGATCAGGATGAGCCCTATGAAAGGCACGGACCAAATCGGAGGCATGAACATCAGAGGCAGTCACCCAAGAATTATCCTCCTGACCGTATCCCTTCCATTTGACCAGATACTGGAGTTTCCGTCTGGAAACACGGGAGTCCAAGATTTTTTCCACAACGTACTCCAACTCGCCCTCAACCAACACCGGAGCAGGAGGCTCAACGGAAGGCACAACCGGTACCTCATACCTGCGCAATAATGACCGATGAAAAACATTATGAATAGAAAAAGATGCAGGGAGGTCCAAACGGAAGGACACAGGGTTAAGAATCTCCAATATCTTGTACGGGCCGATGAACCGAGGCTTAAACTTGGGAGAAGAAACCCTCATAGGGACAAAACGAGAAGACAACCACACCAAGTCCCCAACACAAAGCCGAGGACCAACCCGACGCCGGCGGTTGGCAAAAAGCTGAGTCTTCTCCTGGGACAACTTCAAATTGTCCACTACCTGCCCCCAAATCTGATGCAACCTCTCCACCACAGCATCCACTCCAGGACAATCCGAAGATTCCACCTGACCAGAAGAAAATCGAGGATGAAACCCCGAATTACAGAAAAAGGGAGACACCAAGGTGGCAGAGCTGGCCCGATTATTGAGGGCAAACTCCGCTAAAGGCAAAAAAGCAACCCAATCATCCTGATCTGCAGACACAAAACACCTCAAATATGTCTCCAAGGTCTGATTCGTCCGCTCGGTCTGGCCATTAGTCTGAGGATGGAAAGCAGACGAGAAAGACAAATCTATGCCCATCCTAGCACAGAATGCTCGCCAAAATCTAGACACGAATTGGGTACCTCTGTCAGAAACGATATTCTCCGGAATACCATGCAAACGGACCACATTTTGAAAAAACAGAGGAACCAACTCGGAAGAAGAAGGCAACTTAGGCAGGGGAACCAAATGGACCATCTTAGAGAAACGATCACACACCACCCAGATGACAGACATCTTCTGAGAAACAGGAAGATCCGAAATAAAATCCATCGAGATGTGCGTCCAGGGCCTCTTCGGGATAGGCAAGGGCAACAACAATCCACTAGCCCGAGAACAACAAGGCTTGGCCCGAGCACAAACGTCACAAGACTGCACGAAGCCTCGCACATCTCGAGACAGGGAAGGCCACCAGAAGGACCTTGCCACCAAATCCCTGGTACCAAAGATTCCAGGATGACCTGCCAACGCAGAAGAATGAACCTCAGAAATGACTTTACTGGTCCAATCATCAGGAACAAACAGTCTACCAGGTGGGCAACGATCAGGTCTATCCGCCTGAAACTCCTGCAAGGCCCGCCGCAGGTCTGGAGAAACGGCAGACAATATCACTCCATCCTTAAGGATACCTGTAGGTTCAGAATTACCAGGGGAGTCAGGCTCAAAACTCCTAGAAAGGGCATCCGCCTTAACATTCTTAGAACCCGGCAGGTAGGACACCACAAAATTAAACCGAGAGAAAAACAACGACCAGCGCGCCTGTCTAGGATTCAGGCGTCTGGCGGACTCAAGATAAATTAGATTTTTGTGGTCAGTCAATACCACCACCTGACGTCTAGCCCCCTCAAGCCAATGACGCCACTCCTCAAAAGCCCACTTCATGGCCAAAAGCTCCCGATTCCCAACATCATAATTCCGCTCGGCGGGCGAAAATTTACGCGAGAAAAAAGCACAAGGTCTCATCACGGAGCAATCGGAACTTCTCTGCGACAAAACCGCCCCAGCTCCGATTTCAGAAGCGTCGACCTCAACCTGAAAAGGAAGAGCAACATCAGGCTGACGCAACACAGGGGCGGAAGAAAAGCGGCGCTTAAGCTCCCGAAAGGCCTCCACAGCAGCAGGGGACCAATCAGCAACATCAGCACCCTTCTTAGTCAAATCAGTCAATGGTTTAACAACATCAGAAAAACCAGCAATAAATCGACGATAAAAGTTAGCAAAGCCCAAAAATTTCTGAAGACTCTTAAGAGAAGAGGGTTGCGTCCAATCACAAATAGCCTGAACCTTGACAGGATCCATCTCGATGGAAGAGGGGGAAAAAATATATCCCAAAAAGGAAATCTTTTGAACCCCAAAAACGCACTTAGAACCCTTCACACACAAGGAATTAGACCGCAAAACCTGAAAAACCCTCCTGACCTGCTGGACATGAGAGTCCCAGTCATCCGAAAAAATCAAAATATCATCCAGATACACAATCATAAATTTATCCAAATAATCACGGAAAATGTCAAGCATAAAGGACTGAAAGACTGAAGGGGCATTTGAAAGACCAAAAGGCATCACCAAATACTCAAAGTGGCCCTCGGGCGTATTAAATGCGGTTTTCCACTCATCCCCCTGCTTAATTCGCACCAAATTATACGCCCCACGAAGATCTATCTTAGAGAACCACTTGGCCCCCTTTATGCGAGCAAACAAATCAGTCAGCAGTGGCAACGGATATTGATATTTAACCGTGATTTTATTCAAAAGCCGATAATCAATGCACGGCCTCAAAGAGCCATCTTTCTTAGCCACAAAGAAAAAACCGGCTCCTAAGGGAGATGACGAAGGACGAATATGTCCCTTTTCCAAGGACTCCTTTATATATTCTCGCATAGCAGCATGTTCAGGCACAGACAGATTAAATAAACGACCCTTAGGGTATTTACTACCCGGAATCAAATCTATGGCACAATCGCACTCCCGGTGCGGAGGTAATGAACCAAGCTTAGGTTCTTCAAAAACGTCACGATATTCAGTCAAGAATTCAGGAATCTCAGAGGGAATAGATGATGAAATGGAAACCACAGGTACGTCCCCATGCGTCCCCTTACATCCCCAGCTTAACACAGACATAGCTTTCCAGTCAAGGACTGGGTTATGAGATTGCAGCCATGGCAATCCAAGCACCAACACATCATGTAGGTTATACAGCACAAGAAAGCGAATAATCTCCTGGTGATCCGGATTAATCTGCATAGTTACTTGTGTCCAGTATTGTGGTTTATTGCTAGCCAATGGGGTGGAGTCAATCCCCTTCAGGGGTATAGGAGTTTCAAGAGGCTCCAAATCATACCCACAGCGTTTGGCAAAGGACCAATCCATAAGACTCAAAGCGGCGCCAGAGTCGACATAGGCATCCGCGGTAATAGATGATAAAGAACAAATCAGGGTCACAGATAGAATAAACTTAGACTGTAAAGTGCCAATTGAAACAGACTTATCAAGCTTCTTAGTACGCTTAGAGCATGCTGATATAACATGAGTTGAATCACCGCAATAGAAGCACAACCCATTTTTTCGTCTAAAATTCTGTCGTTCGCTTCTGGACAGAATTCTATCACATTGCATATTCTCTGGCGTCTTCTCAGTAGACACCGCCAAATGGTGCACAGGTTTGCGCTCCCGCAGATGCCTATCGATCTGGATAGCCATTGTCATGGACTCATTCAGACCCGCAGGCACAGGGAACCCCACCATAACATCCTTAATGGCATCAGAGAGACCCTCTCTGAAATTCGCCGCCAGGGCGCACTCATTCCACTGAGTAAGCACAGCCCATTTACGGAATTTCTGGCAGTATATTTCAGCTTCGTCTTGCCCCTGAGATAGGGACATCAAGGCCTTTTCCGCCTGAAGTTCTAACTGAGGTTCCTCATAAAGCAACCCCAAGGCCAGAAAAAACGCATCCACATTGAGCAACGCAGGATCCCCTGGAGCCAATGCAAAAGCCCAATCCTGAGGGTCGCCCCGGAGCAAGGAAATCACAATCCTGACCTGCTGAGCAGGATCTCCAGCAGAGCGAGATTTCAGGGACAAAAACAACTTGCAATTATTTTTGAAATTTTGAAAGCAAGATCTATTCCCCGAGAAAAATTCAGGCAAAGGAATTCTAGGTTCAGATATAGGAACATGAACAACAAAATCTTGTAAATTTTGAACTTTCGTGGTGAGATTATTCAAACCTGCAGCTAAACTCTGAATATCCATTTTAAACAGGTGAACACAGAGCCATTCCAGGATTAGAAGGAGAGAGAGAGAGAAAGGCTGCAATATAGGCAGACTTGCAAGAAATTCAATTACAAGCACACTCAGAACTGAGAAAAAAAAAAAAAAAATCTTCAGCAGACTTCTCTTTTCTCTCCTTTCTCTGTCAATTAATTTAACCCTTTTTGGCCGGTCAAACTGTTATGGTTCTCAATGGCAAGAGAACATAGCCCAGCAAACATAAGAACTAGCTCTTGGAAGGATGGAAACTAAACTGACCATGAACTAAACCTGCCGCACAACTAACAGTAGCCGGGTAGCGTAGCCTGCGTTTTATCCCTAGACGCCCAGCGCCGGCCGGAGGACTAACTAATCCTGGCAGAGGAAAATATAGTCCTGGCTCACCTCTAGAGAAATTTCCCCGAAAGGCAGACAGAGGCCCCCACAAATATTGGCGGTGATTTTAGATGAAATGACAAACGTAGTATGAAAATAGGTTTAGCAAAATTGAGGTCCGCTTACTAGATAGCAGGAAGACAGAAAGGGCACTTTCATGGTCAGCTGAAAACCCTATCAAAATACCATCCTGAAATTACTTTAAGACTCTAGTATTAACTCATAACATCAGAGTGGCAATTTCAGATCACAAGAGCTTTCCAGACACAGAAACGAAACTACAGCTGTGAACTGGAACAAAATGCAAAAACAAACAAGGACTAAGTCCAACTTAGCTGGGAGTTGTCTAGCAGCAGGAACATGCACAGAAAGGCTTCTGATTACAATGTTGACCGGCATGGAAGTGACAGAGGAGCAAGGTTAAATAGCGACTCCCACATCCTGATGGAAACAGGTGAACAGAGAGGATGATGCACACCAGTTCAATTCCACCAGTGGCCACCGGGGGAGCCCAAAATCCAATTTCACAACACAGAGCTAAGCCAGTATGCATTGGAGGTGCTGTCTTGCCCTGCGGCCAGTGTATTATCGGAACGTGTCTTTAGTGCTGCAGGTGGTGTACTAACTGACCGTCGCATGCGACTATCCTCCGATAACGTTGACCGGCTTACTTTCCTGAAAATGAACAAGGCCTGGATCTCGCAGGAATTTGCCACTCCTCCTCCTGATTAAATAATTAGGTCACTGTATACGTTATCCAGGTCTCCTGTTGTGTTCATCTTTCTACCACCTGAACTTAAATTCCTGGGCTCCAACACCGCCAGTTGAGGCTCAGAAGTGCCGTCTGCACAGTCAAAACATACGACCCAGTGTTATTGGGTTTCAGTAACGTCAGCTGATCCCCAGCTGTGTAGCCGGCAATGTGTCATGCGACCGCCACGCTGACACAACAACTGAAATGTAAGGGAATCTGTCCCCCCCCCCCCCAAGGCGTTTGTTACTGAAAGAGCCACCTTGTGCAGCAGTAATGCTGCACAAGGAAAAGGTAGCTATTTTTGTTTAGCACCTTGCACACGCAGAACTTAACACTTATAAAATGTGTCCACTGATACCGTAACACCGTCCCGGAGGTGGGACTTTCCTTCGTAATGTGACGCAGCACAGCCGTCATTCCTACCCCCCCGGCGCCGCGCACCCGCTCCTCAGCGTTGTTTGATTCCGTCCCGGAGCCTGCGCTGTTATGTTATCCCGTGGCCAGGCACACTTAGCGCTGCCCGTCTTCTGGCATCATTTGGTGTCAGGATGGCTGCGCCTGTGCGGCCGCGCTGGCAGAGAGCCCGCCTCGCAGTGTCTTCTGATTTAATCCCACTGGGGGCCTGGGATCCATGGACATGCGCAGTGCATATCTGAACCTCCACCTCTCACTTATCTCCCTATGGCTTCTTCAGACTGTTCGGTGTCAGCTGGTCCCTAATAGCATGCCACGGCCGTGACACCGCACAGTCTTAAGAAGCCGTAGGGAGGGGAGTGAGAGGCGAGGATATGCACTGCGCATGTCCATGGATCCCAGGCCCGCGGTGGGATTAAATCAGAAGACACTGCGAGGCGGGCTCTCTGCCAGCGCGGCCGCACAGGCGCAGCCATCCTGACACCAAATGATGCCAGAAGACGGGAAGCGCTAAGTGTGCCTGGCCACGGGATAACATAACAGCGCAGGCTCCGGGACAGAATCAAACATCGCTGAGGAGCCAGTGCGCGTCGCCGGGGGGGTAGGAATGACGGCTGTGCTGCGTCACATTACGAAGGAAAGTCCCACCTCCAGGACGGTTTTACGGTTGCAGGGGACACATTTTATAAGTGTTTAGTTCTGTGTTTGCAAGGAGCATGATGAAAAGAGCCACCTTTTCCTTTTGCATCTTTTGTGCTGCACAAGCTGGCTCTTTCAGCTACAAACGCCTTGGGGGGGGGTTAAAGGTTCCCTTTCGACTTTCTCAGGCTTCGGCCTACATTGTGTTCCTCTGCTTTTCCACCTGTCCCTGGGCTCCAACACCGCCAGTTGCCGTCCAGAAGTGCTGTACGCACAGTCAACAGTCCCTCCTCTGTTATTGGGGTTCAGTAACGTCAGCTGTTCCCCTGCTGTGTGTGTGGCAATCCCTCCTACCTCCTCCAACCTCCTCCTCCTCCACCTGTCCCTGGGCTCCAACACCGCCAGTTGCCGTCCAGAAGTGCTGTACGCACAGTCAACAGTCCCTCCTCTGTTATTGGGGTTCAGTAACGTCAGCTGTTCCCCTGCTGTGTGTGTGGCAATCCCTCCTACCTCCTCCAACCTCCTCCAACCTCCTCCACCTGTCCCTGGGCTCCAACACCGCCAGTTGCCGTCCAGAAGTGCTGTACGCACAGTCAACAGTCCCTCCTCTGTTATTGGGGTTCAGTAACGTCAGCTGTTCCCCTGCTGTGTGTGTGGCAATCCCTCCTACCTCCTCCAACCTCCTCCTCCTCCACCTGTCCCTGGGCTCCAACACCGCCAGTTGCCGTCCAGAAGTGCTGTACGCACAGTCAACAGTCCCTCCTCTGTTATTGGGGTTCAGTAACGTCAGCTGTTCCCCTGCTGTGTGTGTGGCAATCCCTCCTACCTCCTCCAACCTCCTCCAACCTCCTCCTCCTCCACCTGTCCCTGGGCTCCAACACCGCCAGTTGCCGTCCAGAAGTGCTGTACGCACAGTCAACAGTCCCTCCTCTGTTATTGGGGTTCAGTAACGTCAGCTGTTCCCCTGCTGTGTGTGTGGCAATCCCTCCTACCTCCTCCAACCTCCTCCAACCTCCTCCTCCTCCACCTGTCCCTGGGCTCCAACACCGCCAGTTGCCGTCCAGAAGTGCTGTACGCACAGTCAACAGTCCCTCCTCTGTTATTGGGGTTCAGTAACGTCAGCTGTTCCCCTGCTGTGTGTGTGGCAATCCCTCCTACCTCCTCCAACCTCCTCCTCCTCCACCTGTCCCTGGGCTCCAACACCGCCAGTTGCCGTCCAGAAGTGCTGTACGCACAGTCAACAGTCCCTCCTCTGTTATTGGGGTTCAGTAACGTCAGCTGTTCCCCTGCTATGTGTGTGGCAATCCCTCCTACCTCCTCCAACCTCCTCCAACCTCCTCCTCCTCCACCTGTCCCTGGGCTCCAACACCGCCAGTTGCCGTCCAGAAGTGCTGTACGCACAGTCAACAGTCCCTCCTCTGTTATTGGGGTTCAGTAACGTCAGCTGTTCCCCTGCTGTGTGTGTGGCAATCCCTCCTACCTCCTCCAACCTCCTCCAACCTCCTCCTCCTCCACCTGTCCCTGGGCTCCAACACCGCCAGTTGCCGTCCAGAAGTGCTGTACGCACAGAGCCAAACACCTCGCAAATGTGTTAGTGGGGTTCAGCACCGCCAGCTGTTCCCCTGCTGTGCAGCCGGCATCGTGTCCTGCAAAAGCCACGCAGACACAAGAACTGAAATTGAAGGGAACCTGTCCCCCCTCCCCCAGGCGTTTGTACGTTTTAAAGGCCACCTTGTACAGCGGTAATGCTGCATGTGTGCAAGGTGGCTCATAAACGTATTCTCCTCGCACATGTGGAACTGAAAACACGTCTAAAATGTGTCCTCTGTGTGACCATTTAACCGTCCCGGTGGTGTGACTTTCCTTTGTAATGACACGCTGCAACCCCCTTGGTAGCGCTGCCCGTCTTCTGGCATCATTGTTTGGCTGCCTGCGCCTCTGCGGCCGCCCTGACCCACACAACGCCCCTCGTTGTCTTATTTATTGGGACTGCGAGGGTGTGATTGACGGGCATGATCAGTGCATCAGTTCGCCTGTCCCTCATCTCCTTCCGCCTTCTGCGGACTGTGCGGCTTCATGGCCGCGGCATGCGATAAGGGATCAGATGACGCCGCACAGTCTGAAGCGGGTGTAAGGACCCGAGTGTCAGAGGCGAACATATGTGCTGCGCCAGGCCCTGAATCCCAGCCCCGCAGTGTTTTAACAATGTTAAGACACTGCGGGGCTGGGATTCATGGTCATCGCGAACCGCACCGGCCGACATTAAACGATGCCAGAACATGGGCAGCGCTAACAGCGCTAGGCCAGGGGATCACACGACAGCGCAGACTCCTGTACAGCAAATAACAACGCTCAGGAGGCTGCACCCAGCACCAAGGTGGGATTCTTGACATCTGTGCTGCGTCTCATTACAAAGGGAACTCGCGCCTCCAACACAGTTTGACTGTTTAAAGGGCTAAATGTTATACGTGTTTCATTCAGCGTGTGCAAGGAGCGAAATTAAAAGAGCAACCTTTGACTTGTGCGGCACTACTGCTGCATAAGCTGTGGCTCTTCTAGTTTGTAACCCCTGAGGGGGGGTTAAAGGTTACCTTTGAAATTGGTTCAATTAGGCTTCGGCCTACACTCTGCTCCCCCTGCAGAGCCCTGGGCTCCAACACCGCCAGTTGGGGCCCGGTACTGCTAGCTGCACAGAGAAAAACACCAGCCAATGTGTCAGTGGGGTTCAGCACCGCCAGCTGTTCCCCTGCTGTGCAGCCGGCAACGTGTCCTGCAACTGCCACGCAGGCACAACAGACCCAAAAGCTGCCGCCAGTGCAGGCTTCGGCCTACACTCTGCTCCATCTCCTCCTCCTGCTGACCCCGGGCTCCAACACCGCCAGTTGGGGCCCGGTACTGCTAGCTGCACAGAGAAAAACACCAGCCAATGTGTCAGTGGGGTTCAGCACCGCCAGCTGTTCCCCTGCTGTGCAGCCGGCATCGTGTCCTGCAAAAGCCACGCAGACACAAGAACTGAAATTGAAGGGAACCTGTCCCCCCTCCCCCAGGCGTTTGTACGTTTTAAAGGCCACCTTGTACAGCGGTAATGCTGCATGTGTGCAAGGTGGCTCATAAACGTATTCTCCTCGCACATGTGGAACTGAAAACACGTCTAAAATGTGTCCTCTGTGTGACCATTTAACCGTCCCGGTGGTGTGACTTTCCTTTGTAATGACACGCTGCAACCCCCTTGGTAGCGCTGCCCGTCTTCTGGCATCATTGTTTGGCTGCCTGCGCCTCTGCGGCCGCCCTGACCCACACAACGCCCCTCGTTGTCTTATTTATTGGGACTGCGAGGGTGTGATTGACGGGCATGATCAGTGCATCAGTTCGCCTGTCCCTCATCTCCTTCCGCCTTCTGCGGACTGTGCGGCTTCATGGCCGTGGCATGCGATAAGGGATCAGATGACGCCGCACAGTCTGAAGCGGGTGTAAGGACCCGAGTGTCAGAGGCGAACATATGTGCTGCGCCAGGCCCTGAATCCCAGCCCCGCAGTGTTTTAACAATGTTAAGACACTGCGGGGCTGGGATTCATGGTCATCGCGAACCGCACCGGCCGACATTAAATGATGCCAGAACATGGGCAGCGCTAACAGCGCTAGGCCAGGGGATCACACGACAGCGCAGACTCCTGTACAGCAAATAACAACGCTCAGGAGGCTGCACCCAGCACCAAGGTGGGATTCTTGACATCTGTGCTGCGTCTCATTACAAAGGGAACTCGCGCCTCCAACACAGTTTGACTGTTTAAAGGGCTAAATGTTATACGTGTTTCATTCAGCGTGTGCAAGGAGCCAAATTAAAAGAGCAACCTTTGACTTGTGCAGCACTACTGCTGCATAAGCTGTGGCTCTTCTACTTTGTAACCCCTGAGGGGGGGTTAAAGGTTACCTTTGAAATTGGTTCAATTAGGCTTCGGCCTACACTCTGCTCCCCCTGCAGAGCCCTGGGCTCCAACACCGCCAGTTGGGGCCCGGTACTGCTAGCTGCACAGAGAAAAACACCAGCCAATGTGTCAGTGGGGTTCAGCACCGCCAGCTGTTCCCCTGCTGTGCAGCCGGCAACGTGTCCTGCAAAAGCCACGCAGACACTTGCTCTTGTACCTTCTGCTCCCCATCCTGGTTCCAGTACCGTCAGCTGGTTCCGGGCAGAGCCTTTGGCTTAGGTGCCTCCCTCTGGGTATCCGAGTTCCACCAACGTCAGGTGGTCCTTGGTAGTGCTTTCAGGCACGGGTACCTCCTGCTTAGTAACCGGGTTCCAGTAACGTCAGCTGGTCCTCGGTAGTTCCATTGGCTCTTGGACCTTCGGCTACCCATCCGGGTTCCAGCACCGTCAGCTGGTTCTCGGCAGTGTCTTTTGCTCTTGTACCTTCTGCTCCCCATCCTGGTTCCAGTACCGTCAGCTGGTTCCGGGCAGAGCCTTTGGCTTAGGTGCCTCCCTCTGGGTATCCGAGTTCCACCAACGTCAGGTGGTCCTTGGTAGTGCTTTCAGGCACGGGTACCTCCTGCTTAGTAACCGGGTTCCAGTAACGTCAGCTGGTCCTCGGTAGTTCCATTGGCTCTTGGACCTTCGGCTACCCATCCGAGTTCCAGTTCCATCAGCTGGTTCTCGGCATTTTCTCAGCCTTCTTGTACCTTCTGCTACATTTCCAAGTTCAAGAGACTAAACACGATGACCCGGAAGACCACCCCTAAGATGACGACGACACCAGAGACGACAACCACTGTGATGACGACGACCCTGGAGACGATGACCCCGAAGACCACCCCGATGACGACGACCCCGGAGACGATGACCCTGAAGACCACCCCGATGACGACGACCCCGGAGACGACGACCCTGGAGACGACGACGACCTGGAAGACCGAGAAGCAGAAGAACAAGAGGCTGCAGAACAAAGAGCAGAAGAACATTAAGCATAACACTAAATATCAGAGCAAAAAATATTATCTAAATTATAAGCAGAAGAAGACTAAGCAGTGTATGGGGGTGAGTCCGTTCCTCCTCGTGGTGCCCCTGGATAAAGCCTGATGCTGCAGGCCAAACTGAACGCGGACAAATGTAACTGTTTTGTGACAGGCAGAACGGAAGGTGTAATCTTCAAACTTTTATAGATAACAACTACGGGAATGCCTGTCACAAATAAGAATATGATGAAGAAGTAGAATATGATGAAGATAATAGTAAAATAAAAAGAATATGAACAATGTAACCAAAAAAATAATAGGTAGAAGATGAAGAAGAAGATGAATAAGGTGAAGAAGTTGATGTCAAAGAAGCTGATGATGAGGATAATGAAGAAGAAAGTGTGGGAGAAGTAAAAAAGAAGGTGAAGGGCGTGGAAGTAGTGAAACATCAATATCTGACAAAATAAAAAAAAAATTAACATAGTCAAAATCTTTCTACCGCCGAACGTCATAAAAAAAAACAAAATCCTGCTATTCTATTACATTGGGCTAAACCTCTGTGCCTTTAATGTCTCCGCCACGTCCCCCAATACATCCTACATTATTCTTAGTTGTTTTCCTTCATGTAGAATGAACCTACAAGTTTATAAAGGGTTTATTTTAATTCCGATATTTTCGTCCCATTGACTTGCATTGGGATCGGGTATCGGTATCGGATTGGATCCGATATTTTGACGGTATCGGCCGATACTTTCCGATACCGATACTTTCCGATATCGGAAAGTATCGCTCAACACTAGCAATAATATTTAGTAATATAGATCTGTAAGGTTAGAGCGCCTCCTAGTGTTGTCTAAATAAATCTGAAAGGAGGGCAGTAAATACAAGTTTAGGATGAAGTGAAACAGACTGATGATGCCTCTAACTGCAAGGACAACACAGTGTTTAATGCAAAGTATCAGTGTAAGTGACGTGCATCAGTCTGAAATTTGGCATGAAAAAAGGAAGCAAATGCATAGCTGTGAATGAAATGTTAGGTTCCTGCAAATTTTGATCCTTTATATGTAAACTAAACATTAACTCCTTCACCCCCGAGTGATTTTCCATTTTTTTCCCTCCCCTTCTTCAAAGAGCCATAATGTTTTGTTTTTATTTTTCCGTCCATATAGCCAAACGAGAGTTTGTCTTTTGTGGAACGAGTCGTACTATCGAATGTCACCATTCATTTTATCACATAGTGTATTGGAAAATTGCAAAAAATATTCCAACTGTGTTGAAATTGCAAAATAAAGTGCAATTCCACAATTTTTTTTATTTTTATTTTCCATTTATCATGTTCACTAAAAGGTAAAACTGACCTGGTATTATGACTCCCCAGGTCAGTATGAGTACACAGATACCAAACATGTATAGATTTTTTTTTTATCTAAGTAGAGAAAAAAAAGCAATTTTGTAAAAAATGTTTTGCTTGGGTGGCCATTTTCCGAGACCCTTAACGCTTGTACTTTTCAGGATATGAGGCTGTGTGAGGGATTATGAAAAGTTGCAAAGTTTTTGGTTGTACAAGAAGTAAAAAATAAAACGTATTTGAAAAAATAAAATAGTAAAAATAATTGAAGATGTTATGACAGAAGTCTCCACTAGGTGATGCTGTTGACATGGCCAAAAAGAGAAAATCGGATAACTTGCTTTTCTGCAATTAGCTGCTGAACGGAACAGAGAAAATTCTCCTTGTTCTCTATAATTGAATCTAGACATGTTGCTATGGTGTATTAGGAAGTTTAATAAAGTTGTTAACTGAGTAGCAAGGCCAGAAAGTTTATATTTTTCTTAGTTTCAAGGGAATTTTATCTGGGATATTTATTATTTATATGTTCATGTGTGGATGTCAGGTGTACCTCACTGCATTGCGGGGGCGATCCAACTTTGGCATCACGAACAGGATCTACTTAAACCTGAAAATCGGGTCATGACTGTGATTTACTAAAGGATTGTGTATTGTACAAGAAGACCGCCAAAATTCCAGCCAAAACTGCCGCCATTACAGCGCCACGAGGAGCACAGGAGAAGAAGAAGGGCGTGTCGTCGTGGGCGTGAACGAACTGAGAAGCGCGAAAAATAATGGTTGCCCAGTCTAAATATCTCTGTACCTTGAGGACATGTCCGTCAGTAGCCGAGATCCGCCTCCTGATCCTCAATGGATGGCAGAGACGAAGAAACAGAAACCACCTCCGGAGAAGAGAGCGGGAAAAGGACGAGGAAGGAGCCAGCCATGTGGAGGACGCCATGGCGAGCCGTCCAGAACCAGAGCGTGGGGTAGAGGCCGAGGACTCCCCCAGCCAGCCGGAGAGGCACCACAGCCAAGCGTCAACCGTTGGCCCTGACTTCCTGCAGGCCGGCGTGGAGGAGTTAGTCGACCAGCTCCTGCAGATGCGGCTGAGCGCCAAGGCCACCGGACAACGCCTGCGGAGGACCCACCAGCACCGCCTCCAACACCGCTTCCTGCACCGCTTGCAGAGCCGCTGCCAACCCAGCTGCAGACGCCGCCGCCAATGGAACCGACCGGCACTGAACACACCGCAGTGGCAGGTAAGGACGCTGACCCTGCCCTGGTGACAGAGGAACTGCTGATGGCCCCGTAGCAGCGCCACCTCCCTGCGGTACCCACCGGCTCCAGCGTCTCGAGTCTTGGGACCAGGCCACGGGAATGGAGCAATTCATGCCCGCAAGTGGGAAGAAACGGAGGAAAAACATCAGCCCCAACGCAGAGCCTTTGACAAACGCGACCTACAAGTCAAAGCCCAGACCCGCAAGGAACGCACCGCTAAGCAGGCCCCGCGTAAGCAGTGCACAGTAGTCACATTTAAACTCCAAGGAGGATGGGGTTTCATAAAAGAACAAGGACTGTATGCCAAAATATTTGTTAACCGCAGGGATGTAGAATCTCATCTCTGGGAAGGACATCCAGATAGAGACTTGTATCCAGGGGATAGTGTCACCTACACCAGGCACTTTGGTGAAAAAGGATGGTTTGCCCTGAATGTCCATAAGCAAAGAAGCCCTATGACACACCACGCTAAAACCCCTGCTATGCCATCTCCTGTGACAACAGCACTGCCATGTGTCAAGACAACTGCCACTACAACCACCACTACTGTCACTCCTATCTGCACCTTCACAAGGACCACACTGTGCACTGTTACTACCACAGAAACTGTTGTGATCACAGAACCAACTCCAATTGCAACCTGTGCTAAGGTTACCCCTGAACAGAACTCAGTGGGCACTCAGACCCCCATCTGGAGTGAGGGAGCCCCTATGTAGCACCTGGTAGCCGCCAGTACCCAAAAAGACTACCTCCACCAGTGCTACCTCCAGAGTTGCAATAAAAGAGACCTGAACTGATTGTAAATAGTTAACTGTTCATCTTTTGCTACTTTCAAGTTTAAACCCGTCTAGGGTTATCTCTTAAAGGGGTCCTGCATTAAAGGGATCCTCAATTTGCACAAGTTCATCGTTGCCTTAAGAACATTTGAATCATGGACGGTGAATGATTCACAAACTGTCCTTGTAAATAGTTGGCACCTTCTTAAGGGTGCTTTCTACTGGTTTTACAAAGGAGGCTTTTACAGAGACTGCCTCTAACAGAAAGTGCTGTTAATCTTGTTGTAAAAATTTGCTTTGCTTTTCAGACCTGAAGAAAAACCCGTTGGTGTGGCAGAATTCCGGGTCAGGATACACGTCTTGTAGCCCACCCAATACCAACATTGGGGGTTCGTCACGGGTCCCTCGCCTCACATCACCTTTGTTGCTCAATTGACTTGAATATTGATGATGTGGTTAATGCTTTACACTACCTCAGAAAAGACTTAAAGGGAACGTCATTTGTTGCACTTTGCTTAAAAGTGATAATGTTTGAAAGTATTGAGTAGTTAGATTGAGTTGTGTTTTACATATTCGGTAGAATGTAGTTAACATTATAGAGTTAAAAGTTAGATAGTCTGAGATGATGCACTTTGAATAAATTAGAAGGGAAATGCAGTGAGCCCGTTGGGGTTGATAGACTAATCTGCAATTGAATAAAGTGAACCCATGGGGGTTAGTTGGTTAGTTAGTTAGTTAAAAAGCTTTGCACTTAGAGAAGAATAATTGTTTTGCACTTGAATAAAAATAAAATGTTTGCCTTTGCACTTAATAGATAGTATACCCGTCTGGGTAACTACAGTTCATAGTTAGTTAGTACATCTGTTATGTTCCATCTATAGAAGTAGGTCGGCAATGTAAATATGTTCTTGTTTGTAACGTTCAAGTATCCTCACCTCCCATAAAGGGAAGCTTAGTATATATTAACTTGTTTTATAGCATTTTAAAAATTGCATGTCTTTTTGCTAATGTATTGTTGTTTTCTTTTCCCAGTCCCGGAGTACTGGATTTACCGGGGGGAGTGCAGCGCCCCAGGGTCCTGGTTGTTGCAGTAATATCATTCTCCTCTAGGGGGAGTGATGTTACGTTTGAAGGCATTAAAGGAGATCTCGTTACCAGGTATCACAAACATGCAACACACTTCACATTCCAGTCCACCAGGGGGAGCTATGCTCCTATTTATTAGGGCACTCTTCACAATTAGGTAAAACTGGTGGTCTGGATTGAAAGTTAGGCAGAAGCTGGCTGGGTTTCACCCAGTGAGCTGCTATCTGAACTCCGCTCAGGTAGTTGGTCCCTGACAGGGGTGGGATCCTGTCAGAGGCCTAGACAGAAGGCCACGGAGCTGCGCCTGCCCGACGTGCAGCAGCTCCCAAGAAAGAGACACGAACTGAGAACTGTATTGTAGAGGGTGAGAAACGAAGTCATAGCAAAAGGAGAGGAAACCAGAAGGAGTTCTGCCCTGCACATGCTGCCTCCTTCTGAGGCGCAGGATCCGGTAGCCGGAACACCGAGGGAGCAACAGTCCTTTATGCCTTGCTCCAGAGACCGGCAGGACAGCTAATTTTAAGTTACTGATCCGCCCTATACCCAGGAGGCATGGTGGCAATTTGTGGGGGCCGGGGCGTGCTAGAGTCCCTGTAAAAAGCCTCAGGCCAGCAGTCATATGGGTTTGTCCTATCCATCCGGGGGTCAGAGACATAACATCTACAACCGTTGTGAGGACCTTATGAGAAGCTCAGCAGTAAGATACTACAACACCTAGGCGCTAGAGGAAGGCAACTGATTTCCACCTGGATAAGGGGACTCTGGATTTGCCTCCAAACCGGCCAGACTGTGCCTACCCTGTGATCTGGTGCTCTGGACTATGGACGCTGAAGCCTTCAGTAAAAAGGTAAAGAGACTGCAACCTTGTGTCCTCGTTCTTCACTGCGCCTCACACCATCCACCATCTTCACACTGTGAAGCCCTGGGGACACACTTCACCTGTGGGAAGGTATACCATCTAGCTGCCATAACATCACCCCAGCGGACCGCTAAGCAGTGTCGGTCACCCTGACCGAATACCACGGGTGGCAACATGAACATTTCCTCTTTAAAGACCTTTCCCCCTTTTACAACAGGCGTCCCTAGGGCCAAGGACTGGGTCAGCCACTGTGACATCCCCCTTGAGAACCGAAGGACCCGGTACCGAGTACCCCACTGTCCTGTGGGGGCGATCCACTAGCATAATGCGTTATGGTATAAGTAGTACCAAACGCAGGTTACATTTGGCCTCCTTTGCTTCTGACAAGCATATTAGAGGGGATGAAGCAGAGGGAGTAATGGAGTATATGTCTCATCACTCATCTCTATCACAGGATGATGATGTAGACTCTGACAGTGACACCATCAGCTGAAGTCAGCATTCTTCTCAGTCCACTCCCTCCTCTGCCATAACAGTTTATGCTGTACATTGTGGAATTTCCAATCCATCAATGACACCTGCTTCTGTTCTGCCTCTTAGTTCTCTAACCCACAGCACCCTGGGACCTAAGGGACATATTACACCAGAAAGACTTCTTTCAGCTAATATTTTGGAAGAGATAAATAATCAGTAGTCGTTGGAAGACAAGGATCTGGAAGAGATGAAGAAAACTATTCTATCATCAATCTATGTTGTAGGCTTTGTGAGCCAAGTTTGTTAGGATACTCTCTGTGATAGTAGTACGCTGAGTTAATTTAAACCTCAGGGTGGAAATAAGGTGGGTGGGTGGGGCAATGAGTATTGGCCATTACACACACAGAGGCACATATCAGCCAAATTATTGATGACGATGAAGATGATGATTCTGTGTTGGACAAAATGTGGGAACCTGACAGGAGTAACGAGAAGTTGAGGTCATCGGATGATGAAGTTGTTAGCATCAGTGATACACAGCACATGAAACATCATAAAGGTCCTCTCGGGCCAGATTCGCTGTACTTGTAAGCTCTGGAGCAGGCAATGCCGTATATGCTGTCGGTGGAGAAGACTCTACAGCATCTGAAAAGTCTTGTCATATGTGCTTTTGGTGTGTGGGAGTTTTTTGCCATGTTGCCGCCAGATGATTCTTTGGCACTCAGCAGGCTCTGCAAGTGGAGAATAAGCAGTGGAGATCCTGATTCTTATAGACTAGGAGCAACAGCCATCCATCAGCACATAAAGCTACTTCACCTGCTCATTTGGCAAAGTCAAGCCTGCCAGCAATTAGAGCTAGACTCAAGCTCTCTCTTTTTGGCAGCCAAGCCACTCCCTTAGGTAGCACCTGTTTGGTCTCATCATCACCAGCATCATGATTGTCATCCTCATCTAATGCATGTCGTAATCAGAATACACTTTCTTCTTCTCCATCAATTGTCCATCTCCAATTGTGTAGCTAGGAAACAATCATACGCTCCCAGTCATCCACTGGTTTGCCAATTGAAACCATATCTTGTCAGGTTGCTGGTGGTGGAGTTGCTGCCTTACCAGGTCGTCGATTCCACTGCCCTTCGAGAAAGGATGGCGGTGTGCTCTCTGAGCTTCACTGGAAGATACCAAATGCTGCACCACTACATCTGGGATATGTGATGATGGTGAGGCCTCTACAACAAAGGTGTTTCCACCACCATGCAGCAGTTACCTGTCCCCTCCTACGCCTTTTCCGGATCCTGCTCTATTGACTTGACCTCATCCCCAACAAGCTCAAGGTATGTTATGGATTCCACACATTCTTTTAGCTTATGCAAGGTCAAGCAACATCAAGAAGTTTTACAACTTGGGGAGAAAAGCCAAAGCCATACATGATGAGTTACTGCTGTGTATCAAAAGGCAACTCATCCGCTGTCTTGGTCCCCATAAACTGCAACTTGGAATTTCGGTGAGTGACAATGCCCAGAATATTCTGGTTTCTTTACGGTCACACTCCATGTATGACAAACATCCTGAATTTAATAGTGCAATATTTTTTTCACGAATATACTTGCTTGAGAACAGTGGTGGCTATTGCCAGAAAAGTGATCACCCACTTCAATAAAATTTATATGGAAAAGCACACTCTCCTTGTTTTGCAAAAAAAAGAAGATAGAGCACAAATATATATATTGTACAAATAGCATAAAGAACTGATGGACATGCAACAGTCAAATTGGAGCATGGGTTACTGTGAGATGGGTTACTGTGAGATCTGACATTGGCAGCTAATGAGGGATGCGTGTCACATACTGAAACCCCTCGAGGAGACAACACAATATGTTAGTAGGGACATGTGTGGAATCAGCTATGTAATTCCGCTAATATTTATCCTAGAAAAAATAACAACTGGAGGTGATGGAGGAAGAATGGCAATATGCACCTGTTTAGTACCACCCAATGTTTGTTGGGGACCCTCAAGGTCCATGTCACTGGGGCAGGATTTGGAGGAGGAGCAGCACCAGGAGGAGGTGGAGGAGGACATAGACTTGGCACAGTAAGTGGACGAGGCAGTCAGTAAGAGTGAAAATGATGATGTCTAAGACACTGGCCATGACAACCAACCATCACAGTGGAGGAATGACAATGAAACAATCGGTCCTCAGTTGTACTGATGAGCATGGCAAGTTATATTCTACAATGCTTGTGGAAGGATAGGCGTATTATTGACATGAAACAAATAGATGACTATGGGATAGGCATGTGATATGCTTTTAGACCCTTGTTTTAAAAGCAAAATGGTGGAATTTTTTCAAGTTTACAAAGGGAGTCCAATTGTCCTATTACTTGGATAAGCTTTGTTCCCTGCTTTGCAAGTGTTATGCCAGTGCGGACGGTGAATTTGTCCCACCAAAGCTAGCCAGGTTATCTGTGAAAAGTGTGGAAACCCTAACGTTTGTCAAAATGAATCATGCATGGATCAGTGCAGACTTTCATGCATCAATGGCTGATGCCAATGATTATATCAGCCATACCATCTGTCTACTTGACTGTCCATTGACTGTTTATTACAGCATTCTTCTGTTGCAAGTGTCAGTGGACCACACGTTTCTGTGCATCTACTCCTTGCTCATCCTGTCCCCTATAAGGTAGTATTGCTGCTACCAGAGCTTCTGTTGCTGGGCTTAAACAGGCACACATCTCCTTCTTAATCTTGTGTTAACTCTCTACCATACTTCTGGGCAGCTATGCCAGTCACACCTCTTCTGGCTTTCCACTGTGTTTTATAGTGCTAGACAGTACAATTGATGCTGGGAAACATACTCTTTTGAGGGTACACAAATATGAAACAGCTAACAGAGCAAATTTTTATTAAGGCTTGGTGACAGCAAACTATAACTTCTTCATGTTTAAAACAGTGCACCTATTTCATCTCCAGATGATAATTTTTGGACAGCTAGATAAAAAGTATTTGCAATTGCATTATTATTTTGTGATTAGCAAACCAGTTTGGAACCTCAAAGATTGGATTTTTTTTAATTTTTAGATGAGAAGCCATAACTTATTCTTGCTCAAAACTGTACACCTGTTTTGTCATCCTAAATAGAGGAATAATAATTAGGCAGTGTTTAAAAAAGCTAGTTTAGCAAGGTGAAAAGCTCTTGATACTCTCCAAACAGGGATATCTCTTGAACACAACCAGGAGAAAATTCCACAACTTCTGTTTGCACTGCTCCCCCCAAAAGGGATACATTTTAGACAATTTAGTCAATTTAAGTACCCTAAAAAGTCTGATACTGCTCTGGGTTGTTAAATATGTGGTTATCTCTGGTTATCATTCGTTCTCCCATAGCCAAATTGGTTGAAGTCACTTGGACACTAAAAAGTCTGTGTTTGCATAACAGAGCTCAATAGAGAAGTCCCGTCCCGCAGCAAAAAGCAACAATATTGCTGTAAATCGCACATGATCGTCGGCAGCCATGTTTTTCCACGTTTTCCTGCAAGCTGCTTAGTAAAGGCTGGTGAAGTTGATAATGATAACTTACTATGGAAAGAAACTGGAAGCCCTATTGCCATATTACTCCTGAGATCCTGACATGGAAATATCACGAGTGGTTACATTTCAGGATAAGGGAGGGAACGCCAAGAGCATGTTTGCTGCAGTCAATTAATTCCTTTGTAAAACCTGTTTCACACGATTAATTAGCGCTCCTCATCCTCGTTATGATGGGGCTCTAGTATCTGGAACCCGATAGCTCCAGATTGTGTCTTGTAAACTACTGCACTTGGATCAATAGTGCAATTATAATCCTCGTCCTCCCGCATGCTGCTCCTTCTCATACATCTGTTCTTGCCTATAATGGGTTAATTCCTGGAATAAACGTCCGATGATCAGATCTATACAAGAGTGATAATAGGAGGATGAAAATGTATATTATCTTTCCTATACACATTTGAAAGCTTATGACCAGAAAGGACCTGTATTGTCTTATTTTGCCCTTAAGAGAATAAAAAGTAGCTACATGTCACAGTCCTCCAATAACAGATACAGTCACAGTCCTACAATGTCCGAGACAGCCACAGTCCTCCAATAACAGACACAGTACTCCAATGCCCGAGACAACCACAGTCCTAAAATATTAGAAACAGCCACAGTCCTCCAATGCCAGAGAGAGTCACAGTCATCCAATGCCGGAGACTGTCACAGTCCTCCAATGCCAGAGACAGCTACAGTTCTCCAATGCCAGAGACAGCCAGAGTCCTCCAATGCCCGAGACAGCTACAGTTCTCCAATGCCAGAGACAGCCAGAGTCCTCCAATGCCCGAGATAGCCACAGTACTCCAATAACAGTTACAGCCAAAGTCCTCCAATGCCAGAGACAGCCACAGTCCTCCAATGCCAGAGACAGCTACAGTCCCCCAATGCCCAAGAAAGAAACAGTCCTCAATAACAGATACAGCCACCATCTACCAATGTCAGAGACAGTCACAGTCCTCCATTACCAGAGACAGCCACAGTCCCCCAATGCTTGAGACAGCCACAGTCCTCCAATAACAGAGAAAGCCACAGTCCTCCAATACAGAGACAGCCACAGTCCTCCAATAGCAGATGCAGCCTTAGTCCTCCAATTTTATAGACACCACAGTCCTCCTATACCAGAGAAAGCCACAGTCCTCCAATACTAGACAGATGCAGTCCTCCAATAACAAATACAGCTGCAGTACTCCAATAATAGAGACAGCCACAGTCCTCTAATAGCAGAGACAGCCACTGTCCTCTAATAGCAGAGACAGCCACAGTTCCCCAATAGCAGAGACAGACAAAGTCCTCCAGCAATAAAGACAGCCACTGTCCTCCAATAATAGAAACATAGAGAGAAAGAGAAGCGGGCACCACTCCAATACAAAAATTAGGGATCAATCATTGCATATAAATAATTACTGAACAGAGAGAGAAGATATGCAAACCAATGGGATCAACCTTAATTATTTAAGGTTGATCCCATTGGTTTGCATATCTTCTCTCTCTGTTCACCAATAATAGAAACAGCCACAGTCCTCCGTTAACAGAGAAAGCCATAGTCCTCCAATCATAGAGACAGCCACAGTCCTCCAATACCAGAGAAAGCTACAGTCCTCCGATAACAGAGAAAGCCACAGTCCTCCAATAATAGAGAATGTCACAGTCCTCCAATAACAGACAGTCACAGTCCTCCAATAATAGAGACAGCCACAGTCCTCCAATAATAGAGAATGTCACAGTCCTCCAATAATAGAGAATGTCACAGTCCTCCAATAATAGAGACAACCATAGTCCTCCAATACCAGAGACAGCTACAGTCCCCAATAATAGAGACAGCCACAGTCCTGCAATACTAAAGACAGCCACAGTCCTCCAATAATAAAGACAGCCACAGTCCTACAATTATAGATACAGTCACAGTCCTCCAATAATAAAGCCACAGTCTCCAATAATAGAGGCAGCAATAATCATCCAATACCAGAGATAGCGACAATCCTCTAATAAAATAGACTGCCACAGTCCTCCAATAATAGAGCAAGCCATAGTCTTCCAATACCAGAGACAACCACAGATTCCCAATAACAGAGACAGCTACAGTCCTCCAATAACAGACAGCCACAGTACTCCAATAACAGACAGCCACCGTCCTCAAATACCTGAGATGACCAAAGTCCTCCAATAATAGACACAGCCTCAGTCTTCAAATAAAATAGACTGCCACAGTCCTCCAATGCCCGAGACAGCCACAGTCCTCCAATGCCTGAGACAGCCACAGTCCTCCAATAACAGATATAGCCAAAGTACTCCAATAGCAGAGAGTCCCAATCATCCATTACCAGAGACAGTCACAGTCCTTCATATTCTGAGACAGCCACAGTCCTCCAGTACAAGAGTCAACTACAGTCCTCCAATACCCGAGACAGCCACAGTCCTCCAATAACAGAGACAGCCACAGTCCTCCAATACAGAGACAGCCACAGTCCTCCAATAACACAGACTGCCACAGTCCTCTAACAAAAGAGAAAGCCACGGTCCTACAATACCAGAGACAGCCACAGTTCCCCAATAATAGAGACAGCCACAGTCCTCCGATAATAGAGACAGCCACAGTCCTCCAATAATAGAGACAGCCACAGTCCTCCAATAATAGAGACAGCCACAGTCCTCCAATAACAGAGACAGCCACAGTCCTCCAATACAGAGACAGCCACAGTCCTCCAATAACACAGACTGCCACAGTCCTCCAATAATAAAGACAGCCACAGTCCTCCAATAACAGAGACAGCCACAGTCCTCCAATAACAGAGACTGCCACAGTCCTCCAATAATAGAGACAGCCACAGTCCTCCAATAACAGAGACAGCCACAGTCCTCCAATAATAAAGACAGCCACAGTCCTCCAATAACAGAGACAGCCACAGTCCTCCAATAACAGAGACAGCCACAGTCCTCCAATAACAGAGACAGCCACAGTCCTCCAATAACAGAGACAGCCACAGTCCTCCAATAACAGAGACAGCCACAGTCCCCCAATAATAGAGACTGCCACAGTCCCCCAATAATAGAGACAACCATAGTCCTCCAATAACAGAGGATGGTGGACCAGTTACTAGAGGGTTGTCAGGGGTATACCTAGGCCTGAAACCAACCACCAAAACCATAGAATAAACCATAAAAGTCCAGACAAGGATATAAAATTTAAAATATATATCTTTATTCACAACAGTTATACTAAAAGGTAGATTGTGTGCACATATCAGGACAGAAAATACAAAAAATAATAAATAAAATTAAAATAAAAAAAATGACAAAGTAGTCGATGTAGATGGTGGACCAAAATATAAAACCTATGATGTATTAGGCCACGATTGAAATAAATGGGGACCTAAAAGGATATTAGAGATATCTATCAATCAAGTGAAAAAGTGCATAAATGAAGAAACCGCAAGTGGTCCCATTAATAAAAAAGTTTTCTAACCCCATTAATTTTGCCATTCATAGTCCTGCTCTACAGGGAAGATCATACAAAACATCAAGACTTAAACAGGTGACTAAAAATAATAATAATAAAAGAAAAAATCGGAGACCGAATATTTTTTATTTATTTATTTTTCCTTCCTAAATGAATGTAAATTTCATTAACGGATAATTAAAAGGAGATTATACTGACATTACAATTACTTCCAGTGGCATAATTTATGGCGCCGTACAACAGAACAATCTAGGTCCTCGCTTCGCAGTTTCGATTATCGATGCAGTCACCATGACAACCGAGTATAAATGATCTACTGTGAGTCTCACTAAATGGAGACTTGATGCGCCTCTCTAAAAGCTAATGCCGCCGTACAGAACAATAATGTTCGACATTATTAGTTTTATAATTATGCCAGTTAATTAGAATTGTTCCTGTTAATTGTGCGTGATTCATCTCTAGATGAAGAATTTACTATTTGGCAAAATAATAATAATATTAAAAAAAAAAATTTAAGAAAAAAAAAACGTTGGAAAAGCACATACAGTATTTGCAATTTTTGTCTGCAAAATTTGAAGGGTTTGAATACTTTTGCAAACAATTTGATTTATTGTGCCTGTTCAATCTTAAAAAATAAACAGGAAAAGGAAGTAACTTTGCAAATAATCTTAAGAAAAAAAAATCTCCTAGTGTTTTGTGTATACAGCTCTGGTGTAGAATTAAAGGGAACCTGTCACCCTCAAAATCGATGGTGAGCTAAGCCCACCGGCATCAGGGGCTTATCTACAGCATTCTGGAATGCTATAGATATGCTCCCGATGTAACCTGAAAGATAAGAAAAAGAGGTTAGATTATACTCACCCAGGGGCGGTCCCGCTGCCGTCCGGTCTGGGGCCTCCCATCTTCATAGGATGACGTCCTCTTCTTGTCTTCACGCTGCGGCTCCTGTGCAGGCGTACTTTGTCTGACCTGTTGAGGGCAGAGCCAAGTACTGCAGTGCGCAGGTGCTGGGCCTCTCTGACCTTTCCTGGCACCTGCGCACTGCAGTACCTTGCTCTGCCCTCAACAGGTCAGACAAAGTATGCCTGCACAGGAGCTGCAGCGTGAAGACAAGAAGAGGACGTCATCCTATGAAGATGGGAGGCCCCGGACTGGACTGCGACGCCCATCGGATCGCCCGCCCAGGTGAGTATAATCTAACCTGTTTTTCTCATCTTTTAGGTTACATCGGGGGCTTATCTACAGCATTACAGAATGCTGTAGATAAGCCCCTGATGCCGGTGGGCTTACCTCACCCTCGATTTTGGGGGTGACAGGTTCCCTTTAAGAGTTTAACCCCTTAGTCACGCAATCATTTTTCATTTTACTGTTTTCATTTTTCCTTTACTTTTTCCCAGAGTCACAACATCTTTAATTTTTCCTTCTATATAACTGTGCAAGGGCTTGTTTTCTTGCAGGATGAGGTGTAGTTTTGAATGACTCCATTCATTTTACCAAATAATATAGTGAAAAAAAATTCCAATTGCGGTGAAATGGTGAAAAAAATAATAATTCTGCCATTTTTTTATTTTATTTTTGTTTTTTCCAAAGTTAATTTTGCATGACAATACGGTCCTCCGTGATAAGGCACTTATGCGTTTTTTTCTATTTTACTACCCCCTCCAACAAAAAAATCAGAATTTCATAAAAAAAAAATTGTTGTATCACCATTTTCTGCTTTCTGTAACTTTTTTAATTTTCTATTGATGGAGCCATGTGAGGGCTTGTTTTTTTCTACATGCCAAGCTGTTTTATTTGTAACGAACAATGCTTGGATCACTTTGTATACACTGTGTGCAGAATTATTAGGCAAGTTGTATTTTGATCACATGACACATTTTATACATGTTGTCCTACTCCAAGCTGTTCAGGCTTGAGAGCCAACTACCAATTCAGTAAATCAGGTGATGTGCATGTCTGTAATGAGGAGGGGTGTCTTCTAATGACATCAACACCCTATATAAGGCTACTTTCACACTAGCGTCGTACGATGCACGACGAATTGCGTCGTTGCGACGTACCGACTCTAGCAGTGAATGCGCCGCACAACGGGGCAGTGGATGCTGTTTTTCAACGCATCCACTGCCCCATTGTGAGGTGCGGGGAGGCGGAGGCGGAGTTCCGGCCGCTCATGCGCGGTCAGAAATGCTGGACACGACGCACCAAAAAACGTTACATGCAATGTTTTTTGGTGGCGACGGTCCAACGCAACGCGACACAACCGTCGCACGATGGTTGCGACGTGTGGCAATGCGTCGCACTGCGTCGCTAATGCTAGTCTATGGAGAAAAAAACGCATCCTGCAAGCACTTTTTCAGGATGCGTTTTTCAACAAAACGACGCATAGCAATGTGCAGTGCACGACGCTAGTGTGAAAGTAGCCTAACGTGTGCTTAATTATTAGGCAACTTCCTTTCCTTTGGCAAAATGGGTCAGAAGAGAGATTTGACGGGCTCTGAAAAGTCCAAAATTGTGAGATGTCTTGCAGAGGGATGCAGCAGTCTTGAAATTGCCAAACTTTTGAAGCGAGATCACTAGTGTTGAGCATTCCGATACCGCAAGTATCGGGTATCGGCCGATATTTGCTGTATCGGAATTCCGATACCGAGTTCCGATATTTTTGTGATATCGGAAATCGGAATCAGAAGTTCCCAGTGTATGGTTCCCAGGGTCTGGAGGAGAGGAGATTCTCCTTCAGGCCCTGGGATCCATATTCATGTAAAAAATAAAGAATTAAAAAAAAAAAAATATGGATATACTCACCCCTCCGGCGGACCCTGGACCTTAGCGATGTAACCGTCAGCCTCCGTTCCTAAAATGCAGTGTGTAGGACTTGCGATGACGTCGCGGCTTGTGATTGGTCGCGTGAGCAGTCACATGAGCGGTCACGCGACCAATCACAAGCCGCGACGTCATCGAAGGTCCTTCACGCTGCATTCTTAGGAACGGAGGCTGCCGGTTACATCGCTAAGGTCCCAGGGCCGCCAGAGGGGTGAGTATATCCATATTTTTTATTTTTATTCTTTATTTTTTACATGAATATGGATCCCAGGGCCTGAAGGAGAGTTTCCTCTCCTTCAGACCCTGGGAACCATCCAGGATACCTTCCGATACTTGTGTCCCATTGACTTGCATTGGTATCGGGTATCGGTATCGGCGATATCCGATATTTTTTGGATATCGGCCGATCCCATCCGATACCGGTACCTTTGAGTATCGGAAGGTATCGCTCAACTAATGATCACCGAACAATCAAGCGTTGGCAAACAGCCAACAGGGTCGCAAGAAGCGTGTTGGACAAAAAGACGCAAAATAACTGCCCATGAATTGAGGAAAATCCAGCGTGAAGCTGCCAAGATGCCATTTGCCACCAGTTTTGCCATATTTCAGAGCTGCAACGTTACTGGAGTAACAAAAAGCACAAGGTGTGCAATACTCAGGGACATGGCCAAGGTAAGGAAGGCTGAAAAACGACCACCTCTGAACAAGAAACATAAGATAAAACGTCAAGACTGGGCCAAGAAATATCTTAAGACTGACTTTTCAAAGGTTTTGTGGACTGATGAAATGAGAGTGACTCCTGATGGGCCAGATGGATGGGCCAGAGGCTGGATCAGTAAAGGGCAGAAAGCTCCACTCCGACTCAGATGCCAGCAAGGTGGAGGTGGGGGACTGGTATGGGCTGGTATCATCAAAGATGAACTTGTGGGACCTTTTCGGGTTGAGGATGGAGTGAAACTCAACTCTCAGACCTACTGCCAGTTTCTGGAAGACAACTTCTTCAAGCAGTGGTACAGGAAGAAGTCGGTATCATTCAAGAAAAACATAATTTTCATGCAGGACAATGCTCCATCACATGCCTCCAACTACTCCACAGCGTGGCTGGCCAGTAAAGGTCTCAAAGAAGAAAAAATAATGACATGGCCCCCTTGTTCACCTGATCTGAACCCCATAGAGAACCTCATAAAATGGTGGTCCCTCATAAAATGTGAGATCTACAGGGAGGGAAAACAGTCCACCTCTCGGAACAGTGTCTGGGAGGCTGTGGTGGCTGCTGCACGTGATGTTAATCGTAAACAGATCAAGCAGCTGACAGAATCTATGGATGGAAGGCTGTTGAGTATCATCATAAAGAAAGGTGGCTATATTGGTCACTAATTTTCGGGGGGATTTGTTTTTGCATGTCAGAAATGTTTATTTCTAAATTTTTAGGTTAGAAAACTTGCAAAATTGACAGTGTATCAAATACTTATTTTCAGCACTGTATGCTGTTACAGTTGAAAAGTTAGCTGGAGGTTACAGACAAGGTAAGGTGGGCTAATATTGGAGTTGGTGGTAGGTCATGGTGGGAACAGGATAGGCTTCGAAAACTGCAAGCCTAAAGTATGTCATAATCCCAATGTTACCCTCGGTGTTTGGAAACACAAGGAATGTCCCTTGTCTTGGACAGCTTAAAATGTGAAATCTAGAAGATATCCTACATTGGTCTTCAGTTGGGTCTCTTAGAATATAAGGCAACGCTACAACGGCAATCCTAAATCCTTTGCTACCCCATGGTTTGGCCAGTTTCTCATCCCCTAGAATACGCATCCTAGATACCGTAGGTCCAAAAATTGGGAATCTCAACAGACACTTGACTAACCCCTAACTCCATTGTGTTATTGATATGATAAGTTTTTAAGAAAAAAAAAAAGAAACTAAATGAAAAAAAGATTAAAAATAATTTTAAAAAGAAAAATTAAAAGATCTGAAACTCTAAAAAAAAAAATGTCATCCTTTTGCCCTTTTATTATTACATTGGCGTCTTTATTTGTCAGTTTTTATGGTGTTTTTAGCCTGTTTTTAATTTAAGCCAAAGTGTTCTTTTAAGTTGTGCCTTTTTTAAAGTCCTTTTATATGTGTTGGAATGTTGTTGTTTTCTGTTTGCCAATGTGGGCGGGATTTTTGTTTTCCAGACATTTGCAGGCTGATTAATCAATCTTGACTTATTCAGAAGTAGCTAAATGAATTCCACTTTTCCCCTGTGCAAAAAAGATAAAAAAAAGAATTTTTTTTCATTTTTCTAAATTCATGAACACTTTGGAAGATTTTGACAAAAAAAAAAAACCCAACAAATTCTATAAGACAAATAAGAAAATGGACTGAAAAAAAATCAAATATTGAATTGGCCACAATTTTTTTACACTGATGCAAAACTTTTAAAATATTATCTACAATTTTTATATCCTGTCATAAAATGAAAACTTCCTGTTGGGAAAATGTCCTTTTTTTCAGAACATGATGGGATTCCAGAGATCTGTCATGAATTTTAATCCTCATTAGGGTCACATTATTGAAATACCATGATAATGTTTGAGTCACATTTGAGATTCATCACAATTTTTGCCAAAAAAGTATGACATCTACTTGGCAGTCAGGACTACACAGGGAAAAAAAATAGTTTGGGCTTAAATATTTTTTATTTATTTATAATTTTTTGATTAGAATTTAAAACCAAAAAATATGTTGGCATTCAAACTTATTTTTCTTTTCTTATTTATTTTTTTTCCAATCTCCGAAGGTATCAGCCTTCATTAAGTCCAAAAATGATTTTCAATATTGTTCAAAACCCCTTTAGTTGCATAATTAATAGCGTGCGGCGTTTCTGCATTTTTATATAAAAAAGATGCTTTCCACAGCTTGATCATCCATTGATAAATCGTTTCTGTAGGATTTAATGAAAAGCGAAAAAAAAAATTAATAAACAACTTCAAATATAATATGGTGAAAAGGAAGGAAAAAAGGAATCGTGAATAAAACGTCGAACGTTCCTTTGTTGTTTCAAAAAAAAAGGAAAAAAATGAAACTTTTTTCATTTAAAATAAAAAAAAATTGCTATCACATGATGCCAAAGTTTTCCCATCACATTAATTAGGCGGATGTTGAAAACCAGCAAATTTATTGTGATTTACATAATTAAGAAGAATAAGTAGGAGCACGGTAGGTGGTCAGCTTTGTAGCCATACAGGAGCCATTTGTGACTGTAGTTATTGTTAGACCAAAGGAGAAATCAAGAGAAAAGTTATATATTGACTTCACAGAGCGAATCCACTGTTTGCTTTAGTGTCGGGAAAACGGTTGCCGGAGGCATTGCATAACGAGTAACAAAGTGGTTACGCTTCTTGTCAGCAAATTATATGACATATAAATTGCTTTATTCTGTAAATAAGGGCGTTTTTGAATGCGCTATCTGAGCAGTGCAGTCAATCCCCAGAGTCATTTTAACACGGAAAACTTAAATAAACAGGCGAACATGCAAATTCAAAAGATGGCAGATATGGAAATGCTACAATATTGACATGAACGAACGAGAGCCGACAAGTTTTAGGGAAGGGTAAATTACTGTTTAAAGATGTCTCCATTTTCTTGGATGGCATAGAGGGTAATAGTTAAGAGGATTTTTTAAAATAAGTATATTCTTTAGAGTTTACATTTAATAGCCGATATATGGGAGAGAGGAGCTGACACTCTACAGGAGAGAGGACCCTGCACATAAGAGTTGACACTCTACAGGAGAGAGGATCCTGCACATAAGAGCTGATACTCTACAGGAGAGAGGACCCTGCCCATAAGAGCTGACACTATACAGGAGAGAGGACCCTGCACATAAGAGCTGAGACTCTACAGGAGAGAGGACCCTGCACATAAGAGCTGACACTCTACAGGAGAGAGGACACTGCACATAAGAGCTGACACTCTACAGGAGAGAGGATCCTGCACATAAGAGCTGACACTCTACAGGAGAGAGGATCCTGCACATAAGAGCTGACACTCTACAGGAGAGAGGACCCTGCACATAAGAGCTGACACTCTACAGGAGAGAGGACCCTGCACATAAGAGCTGACACTCTACAGGAGAGAGGACCCTGCACATAAGAGCTGACACTCTACAGGAGAGAGGATCCTGCCCATAAGAGCTGATACTCTACAGGAGAGAGGATCCTGCACATAAGAGCTGACACTATACAGGAGAGAAGACCCTGCACATAAGAGCTGACACTCTACAGGAGAGAGGATCCTACACATAAGAGCTGACACTATACAGGAGAGAAGACCCTGCACATAAGAGCTGACACTCTACAAGAGAGAGGATCCTGCACATAAGAGCTGACACTCTACAAGAGAGAGGATCCTGCACATAAGAGCTGATACTCTACAGGAGAGAGGACCCTGCACATAAGAGCTGATACTCTACAGGAGAGAGGACCCTGCACATAAGAGCTGACACTCTACAGCAGAGAGGACCCTGCACATAAGAGCTGACACTCTACAGGAGAGAGGACCCTGCACATAAGAGCTGACACTCTACAGGAGAGAGGACCCTGCACATAAGAGCTGATACTCTATAGGAGAGAGGACCCTGCACATAAGAGCTGACACTCTACAGGAGGGAGGACCCTACACATAAGAGCTGATACTCTACAGGAGAGAGGACCCTGCACATAAGAGCTGACACTCTACAGGAGAGAGGACCCTGCACATAAGAGCTGATACTCTACAGGAGAGAGGACCCTACACATAAGAGCTGACACTCTACAGGAGAGAGGACCCTGGAATCATGAGGAAAAATACACAATTGAGTGATTAGTGATGGAGGAGACGGCGGCTGCTCTCACTACTAGGCTGGCTATTGAGGCACTCACATTGAGTGTACTGTATATACACCTCCGATTCCAGCACATACAGTAGTTACATAGTTATTAAAGTTGAAGGAAGACTTTAAGTCCATCTAGTTCAACCCATAGCCTAACCTAACATGCCCTAGCATGTTGATCCAGCGGAAGGCAAAAAAAACCCATGTGGCAAAGAGTAAGCTCCACATTGGGGAAAAAAATTCCTTCCCGACTCCACATACGGCAATCAGACTAGTTCCCTGGATCAACGCCCTATCAAGGAATCTAGTATATATACCCTGTAACATTATACTTTTCCAGAAAGGTATCCAGTCCCTTAAATTTAAGTAATGAATCACTCATTACAACATCATACGGCAGAGAGTTCCATAGTCTCACTGCTCTTACAGTAAAGAATCCGCGTCTGTTATTATGCTTAAACCTTCTTTCCTCCAGACGTAGAGGATGCCCCCTTGTCCCTGTCTCAGGTCTATGATTAAAAAGATCATCAGAAAGATCTTTGTACTGTCCCCTCATATATTTATACATTAAAATAAGATCAACCCTTAGTCTTCGTTTTTCCCAACTAAATAGCCCCAAGTGGAATATACACTGCTCAAAAAAATAAAGGGAACACTAAAATCCCACATCCTAGATATCACTGAATGAAATATTCCAGTTGTAAATCTTTATTCATTACATAGTGAAATGTGATGAGAACAATAAAACCTAAAAATGATCAGCGTAAATCACAACTAATATCCCACGGAGGTCTGGAGTTGGAATGATGCTCAAAACAAAGTGGAAAATGAAGTTACAGGCTGATCCAACTTCAGTGGAAATGCCTGAAGGCAAGGAAATGATGCTCAGTAGTGTATGTGGCCTCCACGTGCCTGCATGGTCTCCCTACAATGCCTGGACATGCTCCTGATGAGGCGGCGGATGTTCTCCTGAGGGATCTCCTCCCAGACCTGGACTAAAGCATCCACCAACTTCTGGACAGTCTGTGGTACAACGTGACGTTGGTGGATGGTGAGAGACATGATGTGTCAAATGTGTTCAATCGGATTCCGGTCTGGGGAATGGGCGAGCCAGTTCATAGCTTCAATGCCTTCATCTTGCAGGAACTGCTGACACACTCCTGCATTAGGAGGAATCCAGGGCCAACCGCACCATCATATGGTCTCACAAGGGGTCTGAGGATCTCATCTCGGTACCTAATGGCAGACAGGCAACCTTTGGCGAGCCCATGGAGGGCTGTGTGGCCCTCCAAAGAAATGCCACCCCACACCATTACTGACCCACTGCCAAACCGGTCATGCTGACAGATGTTGCAGGCAGCAGATCTCTCTCCACGGCATCTCCAGATTCTGTCATGTCTGTCACATGTGCTCAGTGTGAACCTGCTTTCATTTGTGAAGAGCACAGGGCGCCAGTGGTGAATTTGCCAATCCTGATGTTCTGTGGCAAATGCCAAGTGTCCTGCATGGTGTTGAGCTATGAGCACAACCCCCATCTATGGATATCGGGCGGGCACTCAGACCATCCTCATGGAGTCGGTTTCTAACCGTTTGTGCAGGCACATGCACATTTGTGGCCTGCTGGAGGTCATTTTGCAGGGCTCTGGCAGTGCTCCTCCTGTTCCTTCTTGCACAAGGTTGCAAGGCTGAGGTAGCAGTCCTGCCACTGGGTTGTTGCCTTCCTATGGCCTTTCTCCTGGTAGCGCCTCTGGACACTACGCTGACAGACACAGCAAACCTTCTTGCCACAGCTCGCATTGATGTGCCATCCTGGATGAGCTGCACTGTCTGAGCCACTTGTCTCGGTTGGAGAGTCCATCTCATGCTACCTCGAGTGTGAAAGCACAACCAACATTCAAAAGTGACCAAAACATCAGCCAGAAAGCATTGGTACTGAGATGTGGTCTGTGGTCTCCACCTGCAGAACCACTCCTTTACTGAGTGTGTCCTGATAATTACCAATAATTTCCATCTGTTGTCTATTCCATTTGCACAACAGCATGTGAAATTGATTGTCAATCAGTGTTGCTTCCTAAGTGGACAGTTTGATTTCACAGAAGTTTGATTTACTTGGAGTTATATTCTGTTGTTTAAGTGTTCCTTTTATATTTTTGAGCAGTGTATATATGTATACCATGGTACGATCACTGCCAGCTCAACAATAACAAAAATAACTACTAACTGCCATCACCAATGGTTTATATAGGCCGGTTGAACACACTTTATAGGTAGCATATGGCTTAGGGGTGCTGTTTATATAGCAAGAGGATCAGAGCTATTACATTTTACATATTTAATCCAGAAAGGTACGCAATGTTTCTAAAAATATGCCAAGACAATATATACAATTACATGAAATGAAAAGGAATAATGAAAGAAAGATATTGAAAATGATGTCACAGAAATAGTTCAGAGCTTAGTGGAGGGAAGCACTCTGATTGGGAAAATGGACCACCCTCACCTCGAACTATGACTTCCAGAATGAACAAAGACAGAGACACAAACTTTCATGTTTATTAGCTCAATGCTACAGCCAGATACCTCGCCTTGATGAGCTCATGTTGGGACTGATTGTGGATGTGTTAGGTCTTTCAGAATGTTATGAGATCCCCAACTTACAGGATATCTTCACCCCTGGAGGTCCTAGGTGGTTGATACTGTTGTCATGTTTCTTATTGCGATTTTATCTGTCTCTAGAGATTAAATATGGCCTGGATAGTGCCATCTATTAGACCGTATTTAGGTTGGAGGCATTAGAATGGCCTTACAGTGATGGAAGTGAATGATTTCTGCTCATCCCTTTGCAACAACGAAGAAAATATATCTCCTATAAATATAGGATCAATGCAAACCCCAGTGTTTATCACTGACCACCCTGCCCATTAGAGCTGATATTCTATGGCAAAAAGGACCTTGCCCATAAGAGCTGATGGAGCGCCCCAGTAGGGCTATGGGGTACTCGGTAGTGGGTCCTTCGGTTCTCGGTGGGGATGTCACTGTGGCTGACCCGGTCCATGGCCCTAGGGACGTCCGTTGTAAGTGGGGGAAAGGTCTTAAAAGGGATAATGTTCGTGACGCCACCTGTGGTATACGGTCAGGGTGACCGACGCTGCTTAGGGATCCACTGGGATGATGTAATGGCAGCAAGATGGTATACCTTCCCACAGGTGAAGTGTATCCCTAGGGCTTCCCAGAGTAAATATGGTGAATGGTGTGAGGTGCAGTGAAGAACGAGGACACAAGGTTGCAGTCTCCTTTCCTTTACTGAAGGCTTCAGCATCCACAGTCCAGGGTACAGACCACAGGGAAGGCAGAGTCTGGCCAGTCTGAAGGCAAATCCAGAGTCCCCTTATCCGGGTGGAAATCAGTAGCCTTCCTCTAGTGCCTGGGTGTTGTAGTACCTCCCTGCTGAGCTTCTCGATAAGGTCCTCACAACTGATGTTGGTGTTCTAGATGTTATCTCTCTCTCTGTCCCCCAGATGGAATGGATAGGACAAACCCATATAACTGGTGGCCTGAGGCTTTTTACATGGACTCTATCACGCCCCAGCCCCCACAAGTTGCCACCATGCCTCCTGGGTATGGGTCGGGCAGCTAACGTGGAATTAACTGTCCTGCCAGTCTCTGAAGTAAAGCGTAGAGATCCTTACTCCCTAGGTATCCTGGCTACCGGATTCTTGCGCCTCAGAAGGAGGCAGCCTTTTGCAGGGCAGAACTCCTTCTGGATTCCTCTCCTTTTTGCTATGACTTCGTTTCTCACTCGCTACAAGACAATTTCCTTCTAATGTCTCTTTCTTAGGATGCTGCCACACGTGGGGCAGGCACAGCTCCATGGCCTTCTGTCTAGGCTGTTGACAGGATCCCACCCCTGTCAGGGACCCACTACCTGAGAGGAGCTCAGATAGCAGCTTACTGGGTGAAGCCCAGCTCGCTTCTGCCTAACTTCCTGTCCAAACCACCAGTTTTAACTAATTGTGAGGAGTGCCCTAATAGAAAGGAGCGTAGCTCCCCCTGGCGGCCTGGAGTGTGAAGTGTGTTGTGTGGTTTGTGATACCTGGTAAGGAGATCTCCTTTATTGCCCTCAGACGTAACATCACTCCCCTTGGTGGAAGAACGACATTACTGCAAGGACCAGGACTCTGGGGCGCTGCACTGACACTCCACATTATCTGTTTCTATGATTTACCTGAGGAAGAAGTCAGCATGACTTTGATACACATAAAGAATAAACCACACATTAATTTCACTTCAAATACCTTGAATTCTTTATTTATTCATACCAGCAGCACAGCAATATCTGCATTTTCTATCCTATTTTGAAATACACTATACAGTGGGCAGCATTACAGCAGTTATATTCTTGTAAATAGGGGAAGCATTATAGTAAGTATTATAGTAGTTCTATTCTTGTATATAGGGAGCAGTATTAGAGTAGTTATAATCCTGTACATATGAGCAGTATTATAGTAGTTATATTCTTGTATATAGGGAGCAGTATTATAGTAGTTACATTCTTGTACATAGGAGCAGTATTATAGTAGTTATATTCTTGTATATAGGGAGCAGTATTATAGTAGTTATATTCTTGTACATAGGAGCAGTATTATAGTAGTTATATTCTTGTATATAGGAGCAGTATTATAGTAGTTATATTCTTGTACATAGGGGGCAGTATTATAGTAGTTATATTCTTGTACATAGGGGGCAGTATTATAGTAGTTATATTCTTGTACATAGGAGCAGTATTATAGTATTTATATTCTTGTACATAGGGGCAGTATTATAGTAGTTATATTCTTGTACGTAGGAGCAGTATTACTGTAGCTATGTTCTTGTACATAGGGGCACTATTATAGTAGTTACATTCTTGTACATAGGGGCAGTATTATAGTAGTTATATTCTTGTACATAGAAGCAGCATTATAGTAGTTATATTCTTGTACATAGGGGGCAGTATTATATTGGTTATATTCTTGTACATAGGAGCAGTATTATAGTAGATATATCCTTGTACATAGGGGGCAATATTATAGTAGTTATATTCTTGTACATAGGGGCAGTATTATAGCAGTTATATTCTTGTATTTAGGGTCAGTATTATAGTAGTTATATTCCTATACATAGGGGCATTATTATAGTAGTTATATACATAGTAGCAGTATTATAGTAGTTATATTCTTGTATACAGTGAACAGTATTATAGTAGTTACATTCTTGTACATAGAAGCAGCATTATAGTAGTTAGATTCTTGTACATAGGGGGCAGTATTATATTGGTTATATTCTTGTACATAGGAGGCAGTATTATAGTAGTTATATTCTTGTACATATGAGGGAGTATTATAGTAATTATTTTCTTGTACATAAGGGTTAGTATTATAGTAGTTATTAAACATGCTGAACTCCAAACTGTCTTTCTGGCATCTTGACCAATGTCATATGCCTCCTCATGTTTACGGGATTTCTTGTCCTTTTTTTTCTTTTGCTGTCTTTAACTGTGATTAGGGCTATTTTCTACCGATATTGATGGTAATACTGAAGAAGTGGCTTCCTGTGACTGCTGTTCCTGAGGGATTACCTCCATGCTTCCATGTGCACTCTATGAACACTGCTGCTCTGGTCTGCTGTCCTGAGTGGATGCCTGGTGGGCCTCTTACTTGTTAAGTATTGCACAGTCAAACCTTCTCCTATTGACTCCTGAGCCTCTACCCCTGCCACCAAATCCTCATCAGGAAAATTCTTATAGATATTCTGCTAAGTATCAGGATATTCCTTGTGAGGGTGGTCAATCATCCCACAGAGGTTGCACCTGATGTTCTGGCAGTCTGCAGCTACATGGCTGACTTCCATGCACCGGCTGCACTTTACCACAGTACAGGCATTTGCCAGGTGACCTGCCTTATCACTTTTAAAGGAGTGGGTAAGTGTGCATTGATGTTATTACACTGGTGGAGCTTCACTAGGACCTTCCACCTATCTGTCCAGATACCATCATTGCCTTTGGTTTTGGTGAGGTCAGAGACGAGGTCACAATGCCTTCAGAGCCACACCACAATGTCCTTCAGGGGAACAGACTCATTCCAGAAGATGACATTAACAGTAACAGTATCTGGCTCAGAGACAGGAATAAAGCTGAACTTACTCCAGTCCTCAGTGTCTCTGAACTTGGCAAAATTGGTGCAGAATCTATCCAGATCAGACATGAGCTTAAAGCTGACATCATAGCCTTGCCTGTCTGGTAACTTAATTACTGCCAGATGGTGTAAACCCCATCTGGTGACACAGGAGCTCTCTGACCACAGACCTCCTGTCTGGCAGCTCCTTCTTGGCATCTCCATTCCTGAGTCACACCATGCTCCAACGCCTGGCCAGTATAATTGATGCCAAAGGTAAAGGATGGAGCACCACAGCTCCAGGTATTACTGGGGGAACCTGTCAGGTCATACTGGGCTGACTGATGGGGTGAGGGTCTGCTGCAGGGTGGCTGTCACATCTTGTGTGCTTGGAATTAAAGAGGGGAAGTCACAAACATTATCATGTACATTGTTTTCATCCACATTAATGCTATTATCTATGGTGCAATGTCCACCGTCAATTCTGTGCTCCTCCAAACCTCTGACCCAACAGGTACAATACAGCTGTCCCAAGTATCTGAACTCTGCTGTGCACCATCAGTAACTAATGACACATGTCCACTGTCCTGCAGTTGTGCTGGGCATCCGGCAACTTATCGTACTTCTGTTGGAATCTACACTCCTTGTTCCTGTCTGGGATCTGCCACAGACAGTATTTGACCCTATTGGAAGCAGAAGCTTCCGGCTTGTGGCACTGGCCGTACTTGCTGCCAGGGCCCACCTGGTACAATGTTTGATCGGAAATCAGCAGAATTCTGCTGGTATGACAAACCATTCTTGGTTCCTGTAAGTCTCTGCCAGGGGCCCCATCCTCTTTAGGGCACAGTTTATGTCCCTCATCACATTTACCAGCTCCACACCCAGTAAGTTCAGACTTTGGTCATGCAAGGCGTGATCCCAAGGATTAACTGCCTTTACCTTATAGATGCAATCAATTCCCATTTGTATTAGGTTTTCTGTTGCTGTAACTCACCTGACTGTCATACGATTATTCTGATATTCTGTGGAGACCGGTGACATGGATCAGAGTGAAGTAAAAAACACGGTATATCAAGACTCAATAGAGTATATTGTAGGAAAACAGGCTTCAGCTAACAGGTGAAAAGCAAACAGAGGCTCTAAGAATCAAGCAGCAGACATATGTGTTGTCATTACAGACCGATGATGAGAGTTAAAGCCCGGGAATGCAGAATCCAGAATTCCGGAGCCCGGAGTGGGCTTCTAGTGGAGAGTAGGCTGCAGTGGAGGTGGGTGCAGAGCATATCCGGAGAAGTAAAGTCAGATGGGAGGCAGACCAGTAGCAAATGGGGTATCCCCATAAACAGAAGAGACAGACAAGATACAAGTCCTTGTATCTTGGTAGCAGGTGAAGTATGAGATACACAATCAAGTTATAGTGTGCAGAGTCCCTTCATATATGCAGCAGACAGGAAACAAGGAATATCAGACAGGAAACAAGATGGCCCCCGTGAAGCCACTAACTCCATCTTAGATAAGGGCAAAATTCGGCAGAAATAAGGGCAAGACCAGGCAAAACAGGTACACAATTCAGATCCTTACATCACTCTCCTCTTAAAAGATGCCCTCTGGACGATTTCAGACCTGGTTTATTGGGGTATCTGCTGTGGAACTGTTTGATCAGGCGAGGAGCATAGACATTCTCCTGAGGTTCCCAGGAATTCTCCTCAGGTGAGTACTCTTGCCATTTCACCAAATACTGAAGTTGTCTCCTATGGATCCGGAAAATCGATGATCTTCTCCAATTCTTCTTGCCCGTCAACGAGAGCTGGATCAGGAGGAACGGATGTGCGTCCGGGAAAGGGATTCGATACTACCAGTTTAAGCAGGGAGACATGAAAAACAGGATGTATTTTCAAAGAATTAGGCAACTTGAGTCGGCAGGCTATGCAACTTACTATGCTGCTGATTTTGTATGGGCCAACATATTTTTACCCCAGTTTAGATGTTGGAACCCTGAGCTTCAATTTTTTTGTTGAAAGCCAAACCATGTCTCCTACCTTGTATGTTGGTGTTGGTTTGCAGAATCTGTCTGCTGCCTTCTTGTATCTCTCCTGAGCTGTGGCCAGTGTTTGTTTCAGAGCCTCCAAATTCTGTAGAAGAGACGTAATTCAGTCGGCTACTGCGGGCACGGACATGTCTATCGGGAGTCGAGGGAGAATACTGGGATTATATCCTTTGTTAGCAAAGAATGGAGACTGTTTAGTGGATGCACTCTGTGAAATATTATATGAGAATTCAGCCAGCGGGAATAAATTCACCCAATCATCTTGTAAGTGGCACACGTAGCAACGCAAGTACTGCTCCAAGGTCTGGTTGGTCCATTCAGTTTGGCCGTTTAACTGCAGATGGAAAGCAGATGACAAATTTACCTTGATGTCCCAAGCAGCACAGAAGCTTCACCAAAATCTTGAGGTAAATTGGACCCCTATGTCACAGAATCCTTCTCTGGTACTACACAATCAACAGAGCCAGCGAAGAGTGAACAATTCCAAGACCTTTATTATAGGCAAAAATGCGAAAGGTGCATATACGATCCACCACACAAAGGAAAAAATAGTCCAGAACATGAATGCAGTTCAGTAACAGGATAAAAGTCCAACAATCCAGCAAAAACAGGCTTCAGTTAACAGGTAGAAAGCAAACAGAGGCTCTAAGAATCAAGCAGCAGACATATGCAGACTCAGGAATATAAGGGTGTTGTCAGTACAGACCGATGATGGGAGTTAAAGCCCGGGAATGCAGCATCCAGAGGTCTGGAGCCCGGTCTGGGCTCATAGCGGAGAGCAGGCCGCAGTGGAGGTGGGTGCAGAGCAGACCCGGAGAAGTAAAGTCTTTCAGATGGGAGGCAGACCAGTAGCAAACGGGGTATCCCGATGAACAGAAGAGACAGGCAAGATACGAGCCCTTCTAGCTTGGCAGCAGGTAAAGTACGAGATAAACAAGCAAGGTATAGTGTGCAGAGTCCTTTCATATATGCAGCAGACAGGAAACAAGGAATATCAGACAGGAAACAGGATGGCCCCCATGAAGCCACTAACTCCATCTTAGATAAGTGCAAGATCCGGCAGAAATATGGGAAAGACCAGGCAAAACAGGTACACAATTCAGATCCTTAAACAGACCTTCTTGACCAGTCCTGGGATCTCCTCTGCAAGCTGCAGCTCTGGTGCATGTGGCATTTCCGTCTGGTGTCTTGCTTTCTGTGATGTCTCTGGCTGCTTGAACTCAGATGTCTCCTTGATTTCTTCCACTGCTGGTTCCATGGCTCCAGGCTCCACAGCACTTTTACTGCTGCCACTTGACTATGACCTCATGCGTCCAGAGTGTGCCATGCTGGTCTCTGTGCTCAGTGTCGGACTGGGGTGACAAGGGCCCACCAGTAATATTGACTTTGGGGGGCCCACTTTTCACCTGCTTGCAAATAGTATACTACCTTCGTTCACAAATTTACCTATGTCTCTATAAAATAAACTCGGTAGCGTGGTTAATGAATGATGAGATGCTGCTTTTTTCTGTACATAGTGAATCAAGTGAATTATGCCAAGTACTGCCCATTCAGTGAGGTTGGGGGCTCAGATCTACACAGGGGCTCACCGGGGGATTCCCCTGTTACCCTGGGGGCCAGTCTGAGCCTGTCTGTGTTTCTGATGCAGGTTCTCCTGGAGTTTCTGTCCCTTTTGTGATATTGTCCTGGTTTACACCTGAGGACAGTGATGGGATTTACCTCACCTCCTGTGCCACAAGCAGCTTTCCTCCATTCAGCTTCTCAGCAGAAGATTCCCTTTGGATTTTTCTTGCATGCACGGCACACTGTTTGTCTTGGTTGGCCAACTACTTTACTGCAACCTTCTTACATACAACCATTGCTTTTCCTCCATCCTTTACTTTACTCACTTTCAAAACTTCATCTTCATTGTCACTGCTGTTACTTCCATTCTGAGCTTTCTTTTCCACAGGAGTCACTTTGGGATTTGCATCCACATTAGAAAGAGCTTGGGAGTTTCCTCCCAGTGTAGGCCTGGAAGGCTGGGTCTTGCTTGAGCAGCTTCCTGGGATCTCTCCAGACATCAGGAGAACCACTAACACACGTCCTCACAGCAAAGAGGCAGTATTATAGCAGTTATATTCATGTCATTGGGACAGTATTATAGTAGTTATATTCATGTACATAGGGCCAGTATTATAGTAGTTATGTTCTCGTACATAGAAGGTAGTATTATAGTAGTTATATTCTTGTACATAGGGGCAGTATTATAGTAGTTATATTCTTGTACATAGGAGCAGTGTTATAGTAGTTATATTCTTGTACATAGGAGCAGTATTATAGTAGTTATATTCTTGTACATAGGAGCAGTGTTATAGTAGTTATATTCTTGTACATAGGGGCAGTATTATAGTAGTTATATTCTTGTACATGGGGGCAGTATTATAGTAGTTATATTCTTGTACATAGGGTCAGTATTATAGTAGTTATATTCTTGTACATAGGGGCAGTATTATAGTACTTATATTCTTGTATATACAAGCAGTATTATAGCAGTTATATTCTATATATGAGACAGTATTATAGTAGTTATATTCTTTTACATAGGAGCAGTATTATAGTAGTTATAGTCTTGTACATAGGGGCAGTATTATAGGAATCATGTTGTACATAGGAGCAGTATTATAGTAGTTATATTCTTGTACATAGGAGCAGTATTATAGTAGTTATATTCTTGTACATAGGGGCAGTATTATAGTAGTTATATTCTTGTACATAGGGGCAGTATTATAGTACTTATATTCTTGTATATACGAGCAGTATTATAGCAGTTATATTCTTGCATATATGAGCAGTATTATAGCAGTTATATTCTTGTATATATGAGGCAGTATTATAGTAGTTATATTTTTGTACATAGGGGCAGTATTATAGGAGTCATATTCTTGTACATAGTAGCAGTATTATAGTAGTTATATTCTTGTACACAGGGGGCAGTATTATAGTAGTTATATTCTTGTACATAGGGGGCAGTATTATAGGAGTCATATTCTTGTACATAGGGGCAGTATTATAGTAGTTATATTCTTGTACACAGGGGGCAGTATTATAGTAGTTATATTCTTGTACATAGGGGGCAGTATTATAGTAGTTATATTCTTGTACATAGGAAGCAGTATTTTAGTAGTTATATTCTTGTGAATAGGAACAGTATTATAGTATACTAGCTGTACTACCCGGCTTCGCCCGGGTTAATGACTGCTGTTAGCAAAATAGAATGTGTTAACAAAAATTTATTCTGCACACAAAAACCACAAAACAAATAGATAGAAATGTAATTATTAAAAGGCAAAAACTAAGCAAATAGAAGCATTTCACAACATATATTAGCTTTGTTATACTGAGAATGTCTTTGTTGCCTATATTAACCAATCAGAGCTCAGGTTAATTAACTGTAGCAAAATAGAAGCTGAGCTGTGATTGGTTGCTATTGGCAGCCTGATAAATCCCCAGCCAACAGGAAGCCCTCCCCCCTGGCAGTATATATTAGCTCACACATACACATAATAGACAGGTCATGTGACTGACAGCTGCCGTATTTCCTATATGGTACATTTGTTGCTCTTGTAGTTTGCTTATTAATCAGATTTTTATTTTTGAAGGACAATACCAGACTTGTGTGTGTTTTAGGGCGAGTTTTATGTGTCAAGTTGTGTGTGTTGAGTTGCGTGTGGCGACATGCATGTAGCGACTTTTGTGAGATGAGTTTTGTGTGGCGACATGCGTGTAGCAACATTTTGTGTGTTGAGTTGCATGTGACAGGTTAGTGTAGCAAGTTGTGTGCAGCAAGATTTGTGCATGGCGAGTTTTGCGCGTGGCGAGTTTTATGTGTGGTGCATTTTGAGTATGTGCAAGTTTTGTGTGAGGCAACTTTTGCATGTGGTGCAACTTTTGTACATGTGGCAATTTTTCTGTGTGTGCAAGTTTTGCATGAGGTGAGTTTTCCATGAGGTGAGTTTTGCACGTGTGGCGAGTTTTGCGTGAGCCTAGTTTTGCATATGGCGAGTTTTGCATGTAGCGAGTTTTGAGTGGTGACTTTTGTGTTTCGACTTTTATGTGGCGAGGTTGGTGTGTGTGTGTGGTGAAATGTGTGCTGAGGGTGGTATATGTGTTCAAGCACGTGGTAGTGTGTGGCGCATTTTGTGTTTGTGTTCATATCCCCGTGTGTGGTGAGTATCCCATGTCGGGGCCCCACCTTAGCAACTGTACGGTATATACTCTTTGTCGCCATCGCTCTCATTCTTTAAGTCCTCATTGTTCACATCTGGCAGCTGTCAATTTTCCTCCAACACTTTTCCCTTCACTTTTTCCCCATTATGTAGATAGGAGCAAAATTGTTTGGTGAATTGGAACGCGCGGGGTTAAAATTTCACCTCACAACATAGCCTATGACGCTCTCGGGGTCCAGACGTGTGACTGTGCAAAATTTTGTGGCTGTAGCTGCGACGGTACAGATGCCAATCCCGGACATACACACATACATACATACACACATTCAGCTTTATATATTAGATATACCTGTATGTAATCTCCTGTATATAGTATATACCTGTGTGTCATCTCACCTATATATAGTATATATCTGTGTGTCATCTCCTGTATATAGTATATACCTGTATGTCATCTCCTCCTATACATAGCATATACCTGTGTCATCTCCTCCTGTATATACTATATACCTGTAGGTAATCTGCTCCTGTATATAGTATATACCTGTGTGTCATCTCCTCCTGTATATAGTATATACCTGTATGTCATCTCCTCCTGTATGTAGTATGTACCTGTATGTCATCTCCTCCTCTATATAGTATATACCTGTGTGTCATCTCTCCTGTATATAGTATATATCTGTGTGTCATCTCCTCCTGTATATAGTATATACCTGTGTGTCATCTCCCCTGTAAATAGTATATACCTGTGTGTCATCTCCTGTATATAGTATATAGCTGTATGCCATCTCCTCCTGTATTAGCCCTCGTTCACACGTTATTTGGTCAGTATTTTTACCTCAGTATTTGTAAGCTAAAATGGCAGCCTGATAAATCCCCAGCCAACAGTAAGCCCACCCCCTGGCAGTATATATTAGCTCACACATACACATAATAGACTGGTCATGTGACTGACAGCTGCCGGATTCCTATATGGTACATTTGTTGCTCTTGTAGTTTGTCTGCTTATTAATCAGATTTTTATTTTTGAAGGATACCAGACTTGTGTGTGTTTTAGGGCGAGTTTCGTGTGTCAAGTTGTGTGTGTTGAGTTGCGTGTGGCGACATGCATGTAGGGACTTTTGTGAGATGAGTTTTGTGTGGCGACATGCGTGTAGCAACTTTTTGTGTGTCGAGTTGCATGTGACAGGTTAGTGTAGCAAGTTGTGTGCAGCAAGTTTTGCGCATGGCGAGTTTTGCGCGTGGCGAGTTTTATGTGTGGTGCCTTTTGAGTATGTGCAAGTTTTGTGTGAGGCAACTTTTGCATGTGTTGCAACTTTTGTGCATGTGGCAATTTTTCTGCGTGTGGCAATTTTTCTGCGTGTGCAAGTTTTGCGTGTGGCGAGTTTTGCACGTGTGGCGAGTTTTGCATGTGGAGAGTTTTGCGCGTGGCGAGTTTTGAGCGGCGACTTTTGTGTTTCTACTTTTATGTGGCGAGGTTGGTGTATGTGTGGTGAAATGTGCACTGAGGGTGGTATATGTGTTCGAGCACGTGGTAGTGTGTGGCGCATTTTGTGTGTGTGTTCATATCCCCGTGGTGGTGTGATTATCCCATGTTGGGGCCCCACCTTAGCAACTGTACAGTATATACTCTTTGGTGCCATCGCTGTCATTCTTTAAGTCCCCCTTGTTCACATCTGGCAGCTGTTAATTTGCCTCCAACACTTTTCCTTTCATTTTTTCCCCATTATGTAGATAGGGGCAAAATTGTTTGGTGACTTGGAAAGCGCGGGGTTAAAATTTCACCTCACAATATAGCTTTGACGCTCTCAGGGTCCAGACGTGTGACTGTGCAAAATTTTGTGCCTGTAGCTGCGACGCCTCCAACACTTTTCCTTTCACTTTTTCCCCATTATATAGATAGGGGCAAAATTGTTTGGTGAATTGGAAAGCGCGGGGTTAAAATTTCACCTCACAACATAGCCTATGACGCTCTCGGGGTCCAGACGTGTGACTGTGCAAAATTTTGTGGCTGTAGCTGCTACGGTTCAGATGCCAATCCCGGACATACATACATACATACATACATACACACACACACACATTCAGCTTTATATATTAGATAGTAGTAATATTTGCTTTCATCTGCCATTTTAGATGAATCTTTCAATGTGGCCAATACAACAGAAGGCAACATACGTTTAAGTAAATTCAACATATGGTCACACAAAATTCACATATTTCCAGCCTTCTTTGAAATCTTGTTACACTGCGTATGTATAAAAACATTAGACAGATACATGGGAAATTCTTCGAAGACTGGCCTTTTCTGTACTGTAATTTTTAAAGGAGTGTTCCACAATTTATAATTGCTTTTTCTTCTCAGTACCACTTAATATATTGACCAAAGGAAATATTATTGCACGAGTGTTTTTTGATGGACTTCAGATTCACCACAAATCTAACCGAGAATTTGCAGGAAATTCACTGTTGCAAATTTATACCAAATCAATTATATACTGTAGAGATTAACAAATTGATTTCATATAGAATTTTTAGTAATATGCTCACATTACCTTGAACGTGGCCGAATGGCTTATCAAAATTCATTGTAGCTATCATATCTCACGTTATAGCACAGCCAATTTAGGAAGGACCATCATAGCCTGTATAAAAGCAATGGCAGGGAATGCAGCAGCCATTTTTGGCTGATCCTTGATAGTGAGAGAACATCACAGTTTAGCCAGAGATAGGGAGAGAAAATCATAAAACACTGGACATACTGTATACATAGTTTGTGACAGCATCTAAGCGAAAAACGCTTACCATCAATACACCCATAGTCACATATGTTGAGGACACTTTGACATTACTAAGGCTGTGTTTGCATTAAAGAGGTTGAAAGGGATTGAATACAGTCCTAGGAGCCCTCAGAGTGTTACACACGTCTTTTCAGGGTAATTGAATTAATTGTAGTTGGTATCAAATTAATTCACCGTGGATGTATTTTTTTTTTGCAAAATTTGCCAAAGAATGTTAATTTCGAAAGATTCACTCGTCTGTAAGATACTGATCATAGGACATCCTACAGAAGCCACTTTTACACATCCATGGGTAAAAGTCCAACGTACTGCAATGCAGAAAACCAGGCACAAGCCTCCTGATCCAAACTCAACAGCCTCATATATGGCTGCAGGCTCGGACTGGCCCACCGGAGAACCGGAGGATCCTCCGGTAGGCCCAGGCACTGACACCTGCTGGCAGGGCCCCCACTGCTCCAGGGGCCCCCACTGCTCCGGGGGCCCCCCCGGCCGCCCCCCACCCGCCCTCCTTGAAGACGATACTCACCCTGCTCCAGCGACACTGGGGGCAGGACTGGAGGCATGGGCAGAATGTAGATACAGGGCATGATTGGAGACACGGGGCAGAATGAAAGACATGGGGCAGAATTGGATCATGGGGCAGGATGGATACGATGGAGACAGATGGGGCAGGATGGGGAGATCATATGGGGTAGAATGGATACTCATGAGGGCAGGATGCGAGAACATATGGCTGGAGCCAGGAATGAGATAAACGGGGCCAGGGTGGGGAATATTATTACCTTAGGGGCTAATTAAGGGATATTATTACTGCAGTGATGTATTTATTTTATTTTTTGAGTATACTGTTTTAATTGGGGGGGGGGGGCGGTCCTGTTACTGTGTAGAGTGACACTATGTTGCCTTTTTTTCTTCATGTGGTGTAATGTAGAAGTTGTGAAAAATTAAGTAATGTGTTCTGCAAGCGGAGCTCGAGATAACTGTGTTATTTCCTGCAGTAATGAGTCCTGGCTGGAAGAAATGATGGCGGTCTGTGCTGGATGAAAGATGAAGGACTTCACCTAGAGACGTCACTGGTGAGTCAGTGTTACCTATGCACTGACACTATACACTGTATACTATATACAGAGCTCCTGTGTATAATGTCACCAGTGATCACTGTATTACCTATACATTATATACAGAGCTCCTGTGTATAATACCACCAGTGATCTCTGTATTACCTCTACACAGACACTGCATACTAAGTACAGATCTCCTGTGTATAATGTCACTTAGGCTGCCGTCACACATTCAGTATTTGGTCAGTATTTTACATCAGTATTTGTAAGCCAAACCCAGGAGTGGGTGATAAATACAGAAGTGGTGCATATGTTTCTATTATACTTTGCCTCTGATTGTTCCACTCCTGGTTTTGGCTTACAAATACTGATGTAAAATACTGACCAAATACTGCTAGTGTGACAGCAGCCTTATGGTGATAGTATTGTGTTTTTTTTTGTTTTTTTTTATTTCTGATCAGTATTGTAGTATTCAGTCACAATGTGGTGGTAATATGTGGTCTGGAAATGGTGTTGTGGTATTTGTCCCTTGTATGTGCTATTTGGTCACCAAGTGGTGGTAATATGTGGTCTTGACATGGTGCGGTGGTATTTGTCCCTTGTATGTAGTATTATTCGGTCACTATGTGGTCTGGTCATGGTGTGGTGGTATTTCTTCCTGTATGTGGTAATATTGGCCTTGGTATAGTGGATTGTGTTGTGTATGGCGGTCATTTGTTCTCTCTGATATTAATTAGGAGAAGATTCTTTATTTCCATTAGAGTTTTAATGCTTTGTACACAGCGGCGGAGATGCACTTACAGGGGTTTCCTGTGGAAAAAAGTAATCACCTCTCCACAGGATAAGTGATAACATATTGATTGGTGGGGGTCTGACTGCTTGGACCAATTCAGAAAAATGTGGAACTTTTTCTCCCCATTAGACTGGAGTGGCATGTCCGACTAGATCACTGATCAAACTTCCCCATTCTTCCGATCGGTGCAGTTTCTAATGGTCGGATCTAAGCGATCACCTATCCTGTGGAGCCCATGGATCAGTGATAACTTGTTTTACCAAGAACCCCATTAATGTAAACTACCGTAATTATACATCCCAGTTATTGGGGCACACGGTAGATGTGCAGCAGCCGCCGGTGTTTTACAGCCGATGCTCCACTATATTGACATATTTGCATATAGCTGTAGGGTGGGCCCCTAGAGTCCATTCCTCTGGTGGGCCCCAGACACCCCAGTCTGTCGCTGTATGGCTGAGAGGCAGTTGTTGGGTCAAGACATTCGCAGCCAGTTTGTGATTCATAGCGTGACACACAGACATGTGAATATAGCTGAAGGCCTTTCTATTCATCAGTTGTAATGAATGGGTTTGATTTCCCTGCAGCGCCACCATAGGTGAAATGGAGAGTGCCACCATAGGTGAAATGGAGCATCACACTTAACTTGAAATCAAGGCTCCTCCAGTGAGAGATGCTCTTTGTAGTTGTGCCCCTATTTATCAACTGAGGATACCCTAAGGGAGTAGTTGATACTGGGTCTCCTTTCTGTATTTAAGGAGAGTGTTTGGTAATGTGGTCCTAAGCTGAACTGAAAGGCCGTTCATTTTTTATCATTTTTTTTCAGTAAATATATAACATTACTGCAAAATATAAAATAGTACAAAGTATGAGCAAGTTGTTTATGTTATGGTAATGGGGTTGTCCATCGGGGAGCCACGATTCTGTCCCCATGATGTCTAATTTTTCCATTTGGATAGGGGTTGTTCTTTGACCCCAATTTGGCAATTTTTCCATTTTACATTTTGCCTCCTCTTTTTCCAAGAGATGTAATTTTTTTCTTTTTCCATGGACACAGCCGTATGAGGGCTTATTTTATACACGGCGAGTTGTAGGTTTGAATGACGATGATACCATAAAGTTCAATGGAGAATGCTGAAAACGATTCCTAGTGCCATCAAACTTTTAGCTTTTGGGTTTCTATTTTACAGTGTTCATTCTGATGTAAAAATCAACTGGCATCGTGGACAACAACACCAAACTTGTATAGTATTTTATTTTTTTTTTTATTTAAGTGGTGAAAAAAAAATCAAACATTTCAAAATACAAAAATTGTTTTTTTGTCACCATTTTATAATTTTACACTTTTTTACTTTTTTTCTCAATTAAGCTTTGAGGGCTTTTTTTCGTGACTTTTTTTTTATTGATGGCAGTTAGAGTTAACCCCTTAACGACCGCCGATACGCCTTTTAACGGCGGCCGCTAAGGGTACTTAAACCACAGCGCCGTTAATTAACGGCGCTGTGGAAAAAGTGAATAGCGCCCCCCAGAGTCGGATTTTCTCTGGGGTCTCGGTTGCCGAGGGTAGCCGAGACCCCAGAGAACATGATTCGGGGGGGTTTTACCGACCCCCGAGTTGCGATCGCCGGTAATTAACCGTTTACCGGCGGTCGCAACAAAAAAAAACAAAACGCGATTTGCCGTTTAATTTCTCTGTCCTCCGATGTGATCGCACATCGGAGGACAGAGAAATGTGGTCCCCGATGGCCCCCAATAGCCCCCCGATACTTACCTACCTCCCCCGGTGCTCCTCGTGGCTCCCGATGGGCGCCGCCATCTTTTTTCCGGGAAAAAATGGCGGGCGCACGCGCAGTGCGCCCGCCGCCCGGCACCCGGAAGTTCTTTGGGGTCTCGGCTGCCGGGGGTAGCCGAGACCCCAAAGAACATGATCGGGGTCGGTTTGCACCGACCCCTGTTTTGCGATCGCCGGTAATTAACAGTTTACCGGCGACCGCAAAAAAAAAAAAAAAAAAAAAAGCGATCTGTAATTCTCTGTCCTCTGATATGATCGCACATCAGAGGACAGAGAAATAGGGGGATTCGGGGACCCTAACATACTCACCCGGTGTCCCTGGGTCCTCTTCTGTCTCCTCCTGCCGGCCGGCTTTTTCCTTATGGCGGGCGCATGCGCAGTGCGCCCACCATCTGCTGCCATCTGCTGGCCGGCAGGAGAGACGAGTTGGGGCTAAAATTAGGGTTAGGGTTAGGGTTAGAGTTAGGGTTAGGGCTAGGGTTAGGGTTAGAGTTAGGGTTAGGGTTAGGGCTAGGGTTAGGGTTAGGGTTAGAGTTAGGGTTAGGGTTAGGGTTGGGGCTAAATTTAGGGTTAGGGTTAGGGTTAGGGTTAGGGCTAGAGTTAGGGCTAGGGTTAGGGCTAAATTTAGGGTTAGGGTTAGGGCTAGGGCTAGGGTTAGGCTACTTTCACACTAGCGTTTTTTGGCTTCCGTCGCAATGCGTCGTTGGAGAAAAAAACGCATCCTGCAAAAGTGCTTGCAGGATGCGTTTTTTCTCCATTGGCTTGCATTAGCGACGCATTGCGACGGATTGCCACACGTCGCATCCGTCGTGTGACGGATGCGTCGTGCTTTGGCGGACCGTCGGCACAAAAAAAGCTACATGTAACTTTTTTGTGCGACGTGTCCGCCATTTCCGACCGCGCATGCGCGGCCGGAACTCCGCCCCCGCCTCCCCGCACCTAACAATGGGGCAGCGGATGCGTTGAAAAAACAGCATCCGCTGCACCCGTTGTGCGGCGCTTACAACGCTAGCGTCGGTATGTCGGCCCGACACACTGCGATGGGCTGAGTACGATGCTAGTGTGAAAGTAGCCTTAGGCTTCTTTCACACTTGCGTCGGTACGGGGCGGTCGCAATGCGTCGGCCCGACGTACCGACGCACGTTGTGAAAATTGTGCACAACGTGGGCAGCGGATGCAGTTTTTCAATGCATCCGCTGCCCAGTCTATGTCCTGGGGAGGAGGGGGCAGAGTTACGGCCACGCATGCGCGGAAATGGCGGACGCGACATACAAAAAAAAGGTTACATTGAACTCTTTTTGTGACGACGGGGCTAAAGTTATGGTTAGGGTTGGGGCTAAAGTTAGGGTTAGGGTTGGGGCTAAAGTTAGGGTTAGAGTTGGGATTAGGGTTAGGGGTGTGTTGGATTTAGGGTTTTGATTAGGGTTATGGTTAGGGTTGAGATTAGGGCTGTTTTGGGGTTAGGGTTGTGATTATCATTAGGGTTGTGATTAGGATTATGGATCGGGTTGAGATTAGGGTTAGGGGTGTGTTGGAGTTAGGGTTGGAGTTATAATTTGGGGGTTTCCACTGTTTAGGTACATCAGGGGGTCTCCAAACACGACAGCCAATTTTGCGCTAAAAAAGTCAAATGGTGCTCCCTCCCTTCTGAGCTCTGCCGTGCGCCCAAACAGTGGTTTACCCCCACATATGGGGCATCAGCGTACTCGGGATAAATTGGACAACAAATTTTGGGGTCCAATTTCTCCTGTTACCCTTGTAAAAATAAAAACTTGGGGGCTAAAAATCTTTTTTGTGGGAAAAAAAAATATTTTTTTATTTTCGCTACTCTGCATTATAAACTTCTGTGAAGCACTTGAGCATTCAAAGTTCTCAACACATATCTAGATAAGTTCCTTAGGGGGTCTAGTTTCCAAAATTTGGTCACTTTCTGGGGGTTTCTACTGTTTAGGTACATCAGGGGCTCTGCAAACACAACATAACACCCACAGACGATTCTATCAAAGTCTGAATTCCAAAATGGCGCTCCTTCTCTTCCGAGCTCTGCCGTGTGCCAAAACAGTGGTTTACCCCCACATATGGGGTACCAGCATACTCAGGACAAATTGTACAACAACTTTTGGGGTCCAATTTCTCTTGTTACCCTTGTGAAAATAAAAATTTGGGGGCTAAAAAATCTTTTTTGTGGGAAAAAAAAATATTTTTTATTTTCACTACTCTGCATTATAAACTTCTGTGAAGCACTTGGGCATTCAAAGTTCTCACCACATATCTAGGTAAGTTCCTTGGGGGGGTCTAGTTTTCAAAATGGGGTCACTTGTGGGGGGTTTCTACTGTTTAGGTACATCAGTGGCTCTGCAAACGCAGCATAACGCCCGCAGACCATTCTATCAAAGCCTGCATTTCAAAATGGCGCTCCTTCCCTTCCGAGCTCTGCCATGCGCCCAAACAGTGGTTTACCCCCACATATTGGGTACCAGCATACTCAGGAGAAATTGGACAACAACTTTTGGGGTCCAATTTCTCTTATTACCCTTGTGAAAATAAAAATTTGGGGGCTAAAAAAATCTTTTTTGTGGGAAAATTTTTATTTTTTATTTTCACTACTCTGCATTATAAACTTCTGTGATGCACTTGGGCATTCAAAGTTCTCACTACACATCTAGATAAATTCCATGGGGGGTCTAGTTTCCAAAATGGGGTCACTTTTGGGGGGTTTCTACTGTTTAGGCACATCAGGGGCTCTCCAAACGCGACATGGCGTCCGATCTCAATTCCAGTCAATTTTGCATTGAAAAGTCAAATGGCGCTCCTTTGCTTCCGAGCTCAGCCATGCGCCCAAACAGTGGTTTACCCCCATATATGGGGTGTCGGCGTACTCAAAACAAATTGTACAACAACTTCTGGGGTCCATTTTCTCCTGTTACCCTTGGTAAAATAAAAATTTGGAGGCAAAAAGATCATTTTTGTAGAAAAAATTTGATTTTTTTATTTTCACGGCTCTACGTTATAAACTTCTGTGAAGCACCTGGGGGTTTAAAGTGCTCACCACACATCTAGATAAGTTCCTTAAGGGGTCTAGTTTCCAAAATGGTGTCATTTGTGGGGGGTCTCCACTGTTTAGGCACATCAGCGGCTCTCCAAACGTGACATGGCGTCCGATCTCAATTCCAGCCAATTCTACATTGAAAAAGTAAAACGACACTCCTTCTCTTCCAAGCTCTGCGGTGCGCCCAAACAGTGGTTTAACCCCACATATGGGGTATCGACGTACTCAGGAGAAATTGCACAACAACTTTTGTGGTCTAATTTTTCCTGTTACCCTTGTGAAAATAAAAATTTTGGGGCAAAAAGATCATTTTTGTAGAAAAAATGTGATTTTTTATTTTCACGGCTCTACGTTATAAACTTCTGTGAAGCACTTGGGGGTTCAAAGTGCTCACCACACATCTAGATAAGTTCCTTAAGGGGTCTAGTTTCCAAAATGGTATCACTTGTGGGGGGTTTCCACTGTTTAGGCACATCAGGGGCTCTCCAAACGCGACATGGCATCCGATCTCAATTCCAGCCAATTCTGCATTGAAAAAGTCAAACGGTGCTCCTTCACTTCCAAGCTCTGCGGTGCGCCCAAACAGTGGTTTACCTCCACATATGGGGTATCGACATACTCAAGAGAAATTGCACAACAACTTTTGTGGTCTAATTTCTCCTGTTACCCTTGTGAAAATAAGAATTTGTGGGCGAAAATATCATTTTTGTGAAAACAAATGCGATTTTTTATTTTCACGGCTCTACGTTATAAACTTCTGTGAAGCACTTGGGGGTTCAAAGTGCTCACCACACATCTAGATAAGTTCCTTAAGGGGTCTAGTTTCCAAAATGGTGTCACTTGTGGGGGGTTTCCACTGTTTAGGCACATTAGGGGCTCTCCAAACGCGACATGGCGTCCGATCTCAATTCCAGCCAATTCTGCATTGAAACAGTCAAACGGTGCTCCTTCACTTCCAAGCTCTGCGGTGCACCCAAACAGTGGTTTACCTCCACATATGGGGTATCGGCGTACTCAGGAAAAATTGCACAACAAAATTTGTGGTTAAATTTCTGTTTTTACACTTGTGAAAATTTAAAAAAATGGTTCTGAAGTAAAATGTTTGCAAAAAAAAGTTAAATGTTCATTTTTTTCTTCCACATTGTTTCAGTTCCTGTGAAGTACGTAAAGGGTTAATAAACTTCTTGAATGTGGTTTTGAGCAGCTTGAGGGGTGCAGTTTTTAGAATGGTGTCACACTTGGTTATTTTCTATCATATAGACCCCTCAAAATGACTTCAAAGGTGATGTGGTCCCTAAAAAAAACATGGTGTTGTAAAAATGAGAAATTGCTGGTCAACTTTTAACCCTTATAACTCCCAAACAAAAAAAAAAATTGTTTCCAAAATTGTGCTGATGTAAAGTAGACATGTGGAAAATGTTATTTATTAACTATTTTTTGTGACATATCTCTCTGATTTAAGGTCATAAAAATACAAAGTTTGAAAATTTTAAAAATTTTCGCCATATTTCCATTTTTTTCATAAATAATCGCAATTAATATCGAAGGAATGTTACCACTAAGTTGAAGTACAATATGTCACGAAAAAGCAATCTCAGAATCAGCGGGATCCGATAAAGCGTTCCAGAGATATAACCTCTTAAAGTGACACTGGTCAGAATTGTAAAAATTGGCTCGGTCATTAAGTACCAAATTGGCTCTGTCACTAAGGGGTTAAACACAATGTTTTGATAGCTTTTTTGCATTGTTTTTAGGGAAATGCAGCTACAAAAAAAGCACAATTTTGGCTTTTACTTTATACTTTTTTTTGCTTTACATTATTTACTGTATGGGTAATTTAACTTTATATGTTAATATATTAGACTTTTACAGATGAAGCGATACAAAATACGCTTGTTTTTTCTTTGCATTTTTTGCAGGGCAAAAAGCTGAGTAATTTGAGTATTCAAATTTTTTTGTAACTTTTTTTTAAGTTTTTTTATTTTAGTTTTTAATTCCTTTAGGGGACTTGTATCTGTGTTTGTTTGATTGCTTGTTCTATATACTGTGATACCACAGTATATAGTCAAAACGATGTCCTAGTATTAAGATTAGACATGGGCTGGACTTCATGGGAGGAGGAGGTGACAACCATGGGGCATTCAGTTGACTCCCGGGCAAACAACCCTATGGCACCTTGCAACCAATGGTAGTTGGTGCCTACTAGATCAGGTCACAGCCAGTCTATGTTGGGTATGATTTAAGCTTCTGAGCCCTCACCATACACCAAAAATCCAATATGAGATGTTCATATATGTCAAATGTCAGGAACATTAACAGAAGTTATACTTGGTGACGTTCCCCTTTAAAACAAAAATGGCAATATTCAGAGTACATGGAGACGTTTTGTTCTTCCCGCATGACTCACGCGTTTCAGCAGGATCAATATTACTTGTAGGAACTCGACAAAGGACAGAGCGTAATGTGACTTCGAATGTGAAGTTTTGTTCCAAGCGACACCCACCGCTGAGGCTCGTAGTCTTGAAGAGGCAGTGTGACAATGTCTGATATTTCAGACAAAACATCACCGAATTATTGTCTAACAGATGGCACAACCCACTCCATAGAAGAAAAAAAAAATCTGAAGACGACACAGGACATCATTCATTATGGTGTTTTATCAGCAAGCCAATATGATAGAGAAGAAAAAAAAAACACTGGCCAAATATTCGCAGACCGCTTTTCCGTGTGATAATTAAGAAAAAAAAACAGCGGCATTAACATTTCATTTTTAAAGTCCAAATTAGGGTGAAAAAGGTGTCCGGAGAAGAGCATGAGGATGACAACCGGTTTTATTAAAACTGCGGACAGCTTGAGGCTCTGATGGATTTGCCCTATGTTCTATCAGGCACTAGATCTTCAGATGTCAGCGTAATGGTGGGATCAAACTGGCACTGTCTGGGGTATTGTTGCTGTCACTTAGGGGGCAATGTGGCTAATGCTGTCTGGGGCACGATAGCTGGCAGTGATAGGCTGCTCAATGCTTTTAGGGGGCTCGGATAGGACGGTCTTCAAACACTGTAGATGGCACAGATAGGAGGCATCTGGGATGGGGTGGACAATAAAGTGCCATTGGGGCTTGTAGGAGGCTTTCCTTGAAAGTGAAGCAGTTGAACATAAAATTTTCTTTCTTTCTAACTATGGCCTGACAGTTTTCCAGTACCGCATTTGGGACGTCCACAGCTCCACCAGTGTTGTATCCAAAGTCAGTGCTAACATTTGTCCACCCTACAATGCCTCTATGGGTCTCTCGTAGACTTCTCTGCCAAAGCCTGTGTTTTAGGCTTTTTACCAGCCACTTGGTATAGATCTGCCCTGTGCGCTCAAGTCCTCATGGCCGCTATTGCGATAGTACCAAGGGGCGCCCCGCACTGAGCGTACACGTCACAAAATAAACCTTTATTAAAATGACACCAGTGGTGGAAACTAAGGGAGTCATTATTACTAATCGTGTTAAAGCACAGGTAGGCTTCTGCTGTCCACATATAACCATGCCTTTTCCCCATTTCTTGCATACTTTTATATATCTTTCCCATGAACCGGCTCACTCATAACACTGACATATAAAAGATGACGGAAAAGAAATGAAAATGAAAACAAGTTTACAATTTGTGTACAAAACAATTAAGTCCAGGTGTAACAGGCCAGTTTAACCCCCCCGCCCAGAATATACCCGGGCTTAAAGTGGCCTAGGCCAGATTATACCCCGGGTATATTCTGGCCTAGCCCAAACTATACCCAGGGGTATAAATTCGACTAGTCCAGTTTATACCCCCCTGGGCCAGATTATACCCCAGCTGCTGTAGATCAGGCAGCGCACAGGGCCCCAGGCAGCACATAGGCGCCCCAGGCAGCGCACAGGGCCCCAGGCAGAGTACAGGGCCCCAGGCAGCCCACAGGGGCCTCAGGCAGCACACGGGGCCCCTGGAAGAACACAGGGCCCCAGGCAGCACACAGGGGCCCCAGGCAGCACACAAGGGCCCCAGGCAGCCGACAGGGGCCCCAGGCAGCGCACAGGGGCTCCAGGCAGCGCACAGGGCCCCAGGCAGTGCACAGGGCTCTAGGCAGAACACAGGAGCCCCAGGCAGCCCACAGGACCACAGGCAGCCCACAGAGGGTCCCAGATAGCGCACAGGGGGGCAGAGACAGTGAGCAAGGGGGTAAGAGATAGTGCGCAAGGGGGGGAAATAGACAGAGCGCATGTCCCCTGTGCGCTGTCTGGGCCCCCCCTGTGCGCTATCTGGGACCCACTGTATGCTATCTGGGACCCCCTGTGTGATGTCTGGGGCCCTGCTCTTGAGTATATCACTCAATCCTAGTTTCACATTTGCGTACAGCCGTGCACATGCGAACACTCTCAGTGAAGCCTTGACCACTGCTGCGCCCCGCCGGTTAAGCTCCGCCGACGTTCTTTCGACGGTGCTGCAACCCGCGGCGAAGGTAACAAGTTGTATTTTCTTGCGTTCACCGAATCGTCAAAACAACGCATGCGGACGCAAACGCAAACATCCGCAGGGCCTGCATACCCAATGATAAAGATAGGCACAGGCCGCATGCGCACCTGGGCAGAGCTTAATTGGTTCACTGAGAGCGTACACAGCTGTGCGCAAATATGAAACTAGCATAAGATGTCTAGGGCCCTTGTGCGATGTGCGCTGCCTGGGGCCCTGTGTTCTGCCAGGGGCCCTGTGCGCTGCCTGGGGCCCCTGTGTGCTGCCTGGGACCCCTGTGTGCTGCCTGGGACCCTGTGGGCTGCCTGGAGTCCTGTGCGCTGCCTGGGGCCCCTGTGCGCTGCCTGGGGCCCTGTGCGCTGCCTGGGGCCCCTGTGTGCTGCCTGGGGCCCTGTGGGCTGCCTGGGGTCCTGTGCACTGCCTGGGGCACCGTGCGCTGTTTGGGGCTCCGTGTGCTGCCTGGGGCCCTGTGGGCTGCCTTGGGTCCCTGTGCGCTGCCTGGGCCCTGTGCGCTGCCTGGGGCCCCTGTGGGCTGCCTGGGGCTCTGTGTGCTGCCTGAGGCCCCTGTGTGCTGCCTGGAGCCCTGTGCGCTGCCTGTGGCCCGTGTGCACTGCCTGTGGCCCTGTGGGCTGCCTTGGGCCCCTGTGGGCTGCCTGGGGCCTAGTAGGCTGCCTGGGGCCCCTGTGTGCTGCCTGGGGCCCTGTGCGCTGCCTGGGGCCCTGTGTGCTGCCTGGGGCCCCTGTGTGCTGCCTGGGGCCCTGGGCGCTGCCTGGGGCCCTGTGTTCTGCCAGGAGCCCCGTGTGCTGCCTGAGGCCCCTGTGCGCTGCCTGGAGCCCTGTGGGCTTCCTGGGGCCCTGTGGGCTGCCAGGGGCCCTGTGCGCTACCTGGGGCCCCTGTGTGCTGCCTGGGCTCCTGTGCTCTGCCTGGGGCACTGTGCGCTGTTTGGGGCTCCGTGCGCTGGCTGGGACCCCTGTGTGCTGCCTTGGGCCCTGTGCGCTGCCTGGGGCCCCTGTGGGCTGCCTGGGGCTCTGTGTGCTGCCTGAGGCACCTGTGCGCTGCCTGTGACCCTGTGCGCTGCCTTGGGCCCCTGTGGGCTGCCTGGGGCCCTGTGGGCTGCCTGGGGCCCGGTGGGCTGCCTGGGGCCCTGTGTGCTGCCTGGGGCCCCTGTGTGCTGCCTGGGGCCCTGTGCGCTGCCTGGGGCCCTGTGTTCTGCCAGGAGCCCCGTGTGCTGCCTGAGGCCCCTGTGCGCTGCCTGGAGCCCTGTGGGCTTCCTGGGGCCCTGTGGGCTGCCAGGGGCCCTGTGCGCTACCTGGGGCCCCTGTGTGCTGCCTGGGCTCCTGTGCTCTGCCTGGGGCACTGTGCGCTGTTTGGGGCTCCGTGCGCTGGCTGGGGCCCCTGTGTGCTGCCTTGGGCCCTGTGGGCTGCCTTTGGTCCCTGTGCGCTGCCTTGGGCCCTGTGCGCTGCCTGGGGCCCCTGTGGGCTGCCTGGGGCTCTGTGTGCTGCCTGAGGCCCCTGTGCGCTGCCTGTGGCCCTGTGCGCTGCCTTGGGCCCCTGTGGGCTGCCTGGGGCCCTGTGGGCTGCCTGGGGCCCCGTGGGCTGCCTGGGGACCCTGTGTGCTGCCTGGGCCCCTGTGGGCTGCCTGGGGCCCTGTGGGCTGCTTGGGCCCCTGTGTGCTGCCTGGGGCCCCTGTGTGCTGCCTGGGGCCCTGTGTTCTGCCAGGGGCCCCGTGTGCTGCCTGAGGCCCCTGTGTGCTGCCTGGAGCTCTGTGGGCTGTCAGGGGCCCTGTGCGCTGCCAGGGGCCCTGTGTTCTGCCAGGGGCCCCATGGGCTGCCTGAGGCCCCTGTGCGCTGCCTGGAGCCCTGTGGGCTGCCAGGGGCCCTCTGCGCTGCCAGGGGCCCTGTGCGCTGCCTGGGGCCCCTGTGTGCTGCCTGGAGCCCTGTGGGCTGCCTGGGGCCCTGTGGGCTGCCTGGGGCCCTGTGCGCTGCCTGGGGCCCTGTGGGCTGTCAGGGGCCGTGTGCGCTGCCAGGGGCCCTGTGCGCTGCCTGGGGCCCTGTACTCTGCCTGGGGCCCTGAACGCTGCCTGGGGTGCCTGTGTGCTGCCTGGGGCCCTGTGCGCTGCCTGATCTACAGCGCTGGGGTATATTCTGACCTGGAGTGGTATAATCTGGACTAGTCCAATTTATACCCCGGGGTATAGTTTGGGCTAGGCCAGAATATACCCGGGGTATAATCTGGCCAAGGCCGCTTTAACCCCGGGCATATTCTGGGCGGGGGGGTTAATCTGGCCTGTTACACCGGCACCGTTAATACACGGCAATAATAAAGCAATAAACACAGCGGTATGAACTGAGGAATAATTAAATGTATGAACTAGGACATAATGTATCACAGCAAACCGCTATTCCAGAGCTGCACTCACTATTCTGCTGGTGCAGTCACTGTGTACATACATCACTGATCCTGTACTGATCCCGAGTTACAACCTGTATTATACTCCAGAGCTGCACTTACTATTCTGCTGGTGCAGTCACTGTGTACATACATTACATTACTAATCCTGTACTGATCCTGAGTTACATCCTGTTTTATACTCCAGAGCTGTAATCACTATTCTGCTGGTGCAGTCACTGTGTACATACATTACTGATCCTGACCTGTTCCTGATTTAATTCCTGTATTATACTCCAGAGCTGCACTCACTATTCTGCTGGTGCAGTCACTGTGTACATACATTACATTACTGATCCTGTACTAATGCTAAGTTACATCCTGTATTATTCTCCAGAGCTGCAGTCACTATTCTGCTGGTGCAGTTGGATCGCCCCCATGGGGCCGTGGGGTACTCGGTACCGGGTCCTTCGGTTCACAGTGGGATGTCACGGTGGCTGACCCGGTCCGTGGCCCTGGGACATCCGTGGAAAGGTCTTTAAGGGGAATGTTCGTGACGCTACCTGTGGTATTCAGTCAGGGTGACCGATGCTGCTTTAAGGGGTCCGCTGGGGTGATGTTATGGCAGCTAGATGGTATACCTTCCCACAGGTGAAGTATGCCCCCAGGGCTTCCCTTTGTGTAGATGGTGAATTATGATGAATGGTGCAGTGAAGAACGAGGACACAAGGTTGCAGTCTCTTTACCTTTACTGAAGGCTTAGCATCCACAGTCCACGGCACCAGATCACAGGGCAGGCAGAGTCCGGCCGGTTTGGAGGCAAGTCCAGAGTTCCCTTGTCCAGGTGGAAATCAGTAGCCTTCCTTTGCGCTGCAGTGGTATAGTCCCTTACTGCCTATGGCTTCACATAAGGGCCTCACAGATGTATTTTTCTCCCCATCCCCCGTAGTCAGATAGGACAATACCCGTATGACTGGTGGCTTGAGGCTGTGTATAGGGACACACAACACAAAAAAGCACAGTAAAACCAAAAACACTCTGTTGCAAAAAACCACAGTAGACAGCAAGTGCTGGTAAAAAGATGGAAAAAAACAGGGTATTTGGTTGATACGTTTTTTGCAAAAAATGTATATTAAGCCGCTCTACCAAACGCCAAGGTATACCCATATCAGAGCAGTCCTAGCTAATGTATGTAATCCCTATCTGATGTATTTAAAACCTGGTCATATGTACAATACCTGTATGAGCAGGATTCAGAAAAGGAATGTCCATGTGGACACGCTGGACAGAACGGCTCCTGTGCGCACAGCTCAAAAAAAGAGGGGTGGAGGCCTCCCCAGTCTTGTGGACACAAGAAAACAATTATGTGAAACCAGAACACATGAGCTGCGTGCACGGTGAACAAGCCCGTAGAGACATGTTCACACCACCAAGAGACTTGAAAACACAAAAAAGCACAGTAAAACCAAAAACACTCTGTTGCAAAAAAATCACAGTAGACAGCAAGTGCTGGTAAAAAGATGGAAAAAACAGGGTATTTGGTTGATACGTTTTTTGCAAAAAATGTATATTAAGCCACTCTACCAAACGTCAAGGTATACCCATATCAGAGCAGTCCTAGCTAATGTATGTAATCCCTATCTGATGTATTTAAAACCTGGTCATATGTACAATACCTGTATGAGCAGGATTCAGAAAAGGAATGTCCATGTGGACACGCTGGACAGAACGGCTCCTGTGCGCACAGCTCAAAAAAAGAGGGGTGGAGGCCTCCCCAGTCTTGTGGACACAAGAAAACAATTATGTGAAACCAGAACACATGAGCTGCGTGCACGGTGAACAAGCCCGTAGAGACATGTTCACACCACCAAGAGACTTGAAAACACAAAAAAGCACAGTAAAACCAAAAACACTCTGTTGCAAAAAAATCACAGTAGACAGCAAGTGCTGGTAAAAAGATGGAAAAAACAGGGTATTTGGTTGATACGTTTTTTGCAAAAAATGTATATTAAGCCACTCTACCAAACGTCAAGGTATACCCATATCAGAGCAGTCCTAGCTAATGTATGTAATCCCTATCTGATGTATTTAAAACCTGGTCATATGTACAATACCTGTATGAGCAGGATTCAGAAAAGGAATGTCCATGTGGACACGCTGGACAGAACGGCTCCTGTGCGCACAGCTCAAAAAAAGAGGGGTGGAGGCCTCCCCAGTCTTGTGGACACAAGAAAACAATTATGTGAAACCAGAACACATGAGCTGCGCGCACAGTGAACAAGCCCGTAGAGACATGTTCACACCACCAAGAGTGGTGTGGTCCCTTACTGCCTATTGCTTCACATAAGGGTCTCACAGATGTGTTTTTCTCCCCGTCCCCTGTAGTCAGATAGGACAATACCCGTATGACTGGTGGCTTGAGGCTGTGTATAGGGACTTTTTTACAACATAGTATTTTTGACCTCACTGTGCTCTTTTGTGTCTTTGTGTATAGGGACTGTAGCACGCCCCGGCCTCCATGGGTTGCTACCGTGCCTCCTGGGTGTAGGCCGGACAGGTAACTTGCAATTAGCTGTCCTGCCGGTCTCTGGAGCAAAGCATAAAGGTCCTTACTCCCTCGGTGTTCCGGCTACGGGGTTTCTGTGTCTCAGAAGGAGGCAGCCTGTGTAGGGCTGGTCCCCTTCTGGTATCCTCTCCTTTGCTACGACTTCTTTCACGCTCGCTACAATACAATTCTGCCTTCTGAATGTCTCTTTCTGGGAGCTGCAGCTCTGAGGGCTTGCACAGCTCCTTGGACCCTCTGTCCACCTCAGAATACTGTCTGGAACATTCTAAGTTTCCCTACAGACTTATATATATGGGGAGAGTGACCTAATAAATAGGGTCAGGAGCTCCCCCTGGTGGCCTGGAGTGTGAAATGTGTTGCATGTTTGTGATACCTGGATGCAGTTATCCTTCTTTGCCTCCAAACATAATATCACTCTCCCCAAGAGGAAAGCAATACCACTGCGATGACCAGGACCCTGGGGCGCCGCACTCCCCCCCGTTAAATCCAGTAGTCCCGGACTGGGAAAAGAAAACAACAGTTTACAGCTTAGCAAAAGACATACACATTTTGAAATGCTAGAAGACAAATTAATATTATACTAAAGCTTCGCAATATGGGAAGTGAGGACACTTAAACGTTGCATAACAAAACATATTCACATAGTAGGCCTACTTTTAGGAATAAAACAATTTAACAAAACAGTACATTAACTAACTATGAAATGCAATGACCCTCACGGGTATACTATCTTAGAACTTCAAGTCCAAACAATTATTCTCTTTATTCAAGTGTAGGGACTTTCTATCAACTCCCCTGTACCTTCTAAGCTTATTGAAAAGTGCAAAATTCTCTTACCCCTATGGGTATACTACATCACCTCCATCTGATTCAAAGGTACAACATCAAATGTTTTTACAATTTTCTACACACAACACTAACTATCTGGCTTTGGCTCAACAAAGTGCAACACATTAACATTCAAGTCTTTTCAACACTGAGATAATGCAATTAGTGTGCAAGCCAATCATCAATATTCTAATTAACTAAAACTTTTGGAAACAACAACACAATGCAAGGGACCCATTATTAACCCCCAACATTGGGCTTGGGCGCGCTACAAGGCGTGTATCCAGACCCAGAATCCTGCCATGCCAAACGGGTTTTTCTTCAGGTCTCTGTAAAACAAAACACCTTCAAGCAACATTAGAGCAGTCTTTATAGAAGCAGTCTCTGTAAAAGACCTTCTGTCCACCTCAGACTACTGTCTGGAACATTCTAACTTTCCCTACAGACTACCAGTTATATATATATATATTGGGAGTGAGCTAACAAATAGGGTCAGGAGCTCCCCCTGGTGGCCTGGTGCGTGAAACGTGTTGCATGTTTGTGATACCTGGATGCAGTTATCCATCTTTGCCTCTAAACGTAATATCACTCTCCCTGAGAGGAATGCAATACCACTGCGACAACCAGGACCCTGGGGCGCCGCACTGTCACTGTGTACTTACATTACATTACTGATCCTGAGTTACATCCTGTATTATACTCCAGAGCTGTACTCACTATTCTGCTGGTGCAATCACTGTGTACATACATTACATTACTGATCCTGAGTTACCTCCTCTATTATACCCCAGAGCTGCACTCACTATTTTGCTGGTGCAGTCACTGTGTACATACATTACATTACTGATCCTGTACTGATCCTGAGTTACATCCTGTATTATACTCCAGAGCTGCACTCACTATTCTGCTGGTGCAGTCACTGTGTGCATACATTACATTACTGATCCTGAGTTACATCCTGTATTATACTCCAGAGCTGCACTCACTATTCTGCTGGTGCAGTCACTGTGTACATACATTACATTACTGATCCTGAGTTACATCCTGTATTATACCCCAGAGCTGCACTCACTATTCTGCTGGTGCAGTCACTGTGTACATACATTACATTACTGATCCTGTACTGATCCTGAGTTACATCCTGTATTATACTCCAGAGCTGCACTCACTATTACAATCTATAGATAACAGACAGAAGCTATAGGTGCCATGTAACTTCTATGGGGTCACTGGACATAGGGGGTCCAGTCATATTTGATATAATTCTATTTACTACAGGGTATTAAAAAGTGTACTAAACTTTGCAGGAATTTTGTCTCTGGAAGAACAAGGTTTTTAGCAAACAAGTGTTAATGGCTCAGAAGTTATGGAAAAGGGATGGAGAAGAAATGGTGAAACTCAGGAGCACAACAGAAGGACATTGTCATCAAGCTGCTGTCCTCATCTATAGGTTTTCTCAAGTAGTACAGCTCAGCCCTATAGAAGTGATCGGGACTGACCTGGGGACTGTGGTGTTTGGAAATGTTTTGGGAATTTAGCAAAACCCTTTTTTTAAACTCAGATTTTCCTTTGAAATGTTAATAAAAGGAACACTACTGCAATGTTATCTCCGTCTTTATGCGGTGGCCACCTCCGGATGAGTGGCAGCACAGATGCCGGTTGTTGATGCCTTGATACGTTGTCATTATTACATTGTACCCGCACTTCTGAGTGTTTGTGTTGGTGCCGCTCGTCTTCAGCCCTGACGCAGCCTCTTTAAGATGAAACATTGGAGATTGAAGTAAAGAAGATGAACTAAATGTCACAAATGGCAGAATGACATGTCTCTGGCAAGAGAAAGAACCCAACCAGACGGCTTGACAGCTGCAGCAAATCCTAAAAGGGCAGATACAAGAACAGGACATGATCATTTGGAGAAAAAAAATCACTTCACATATCAGAAGGAAAATAACTCTGCGCTTTATTGAACATTTCTGTTAATTGTATGGTAAATTTTAGGATAATTTTTTTTCTATAGGTTAGGGACAATGTACAGGAAGCAATCACCTTGCTGCTTTTGAAGTTGAAGGTTGCTGCTTTTATGTGACCAACATAGAAAATTTGTGTAAATGCATGTTGTAACCTCAAGATCTGTTCATGTTTTACATAAACATGCATAATTGAAAGCTCTTGACAAAAAGTAAAAAAAAAAAAATTAGGATGGATTGACACTGGATGTTTTTAGTTCAGTGATGAAAGCCCTGGTAAATTTGTGACCCAAGACTTGTACAGCCAAGTGTACTCTGAAGAGACCTGTAGCTGGCGACTCCATCACTGTGCCTGACCCGCAAATGCCTATAGTCAATATATTGTGTGGTGTGACACTGGGCTCTTCTGGGGTCTGAGAGAGTGAGGGCAGCATTGAGGTCTACTGTGGACTACATCAGCCTGTAACATTGCAGACTAACGCGAGCATCCGTGGACTGTACTGAGTATGCTATACTCTGAAGTGTGACCAGTGATTTTCTTTCAGTTCTGGGCTACTAGACAGGACCCTGAGCACATGGCAACCACCTATTGTGAAATATGAGACTATACTTGTTGTAACCGCCAAGTGTTGTGCTTCTATTCTGATATGTAACCTCCAAATTTTGTGCCTCTACTCTGATATTTAACTGTAAAGCTTAGGGCCTCAACTTTGATGTGGAACCGCTAAGCTTAGTGCCTTCACTCTAGTATGTAACTGTCAAGTTTTGTGCCTCTACTCCGATATGTAACTGCCAAGCTTAGTGCCTTAACTCTTGTATGTAGATGTCAAACTTTATACAAATACTCTTATTTGAAAGTGCCAAGCTTATTATCGCAACTCTGTTGCCCGGTGTCCGGGGACCAGGGGCTCCTTCCCTGTCTCTAACACTAGGTGCACAGCAGCTCACCCTGTTAGCTGGATAACTTCTGATGGAGAAGATGCCAGGGCCACATACCTTGCCTTGGCTCCTGAATCCGCCCTCAGTTTGTACCCTTCCCCCACCCAGGAAAGAGGGGAGAAGTAGTGCTCCATAATACACAAACCATACTAAGAAGGTAATACAAATAGGGATAAAGGAAAATACCAAACATGCAAATATGCTCACACATATAACAGAGGAATGCACCAGGGAGTGGAGGATGGCGTTAAACCAAAGTAGGAGAAGAAAGGGAATTATCACACACCCAGAACCTCGCAACAGTCACCGATAAATCCACCAAACGCCTTCTCCTATAATAACCAACAATATCCTCCAGCCATGCAGCATGCTAGCTCTGACAATCAGTACTAGCCAGGGCGCAGATTATATAGGAGATGGGAGTGCCTAATAGTGCACAGCTGAGAACCTTAATGCAGGAAAGCTTCCCAGAGCTCTTAACTGAGCAGATTAACCCTTGCACTGCCGAAAAAAATTGACACAGTTTAATATGAAGGTGAAGTGCTTCTAATCAGTTCAGGAGTAGGAGAATTCAGACGTTGTGGTATTCTGGCTCCTCTCTGATATGGTAAACCTGTGACACTGATTGCTTCTAGACTATTATGCAAACATTAATTTTTGTGTCTCCACTGTGATATTTAACAACAACACTTAAGGGCTCTAGTCTGATATGTAAGTGTCAAGTTTCCTGTGTATATTCTGATATGTAACATCCAAGCTTAGTGCCACTCCTATTTTATGTAATCTCCAAGCTTAGTGCCACTACTGTGATCTGTAACCACAAAGTTTTGTGACTCTACTCTGATATGTAACATCCAAGATTAGTGATTCAACTGACATGTAAGAGTAAGCTTTGTGTCCACACTCTAATATGTAAGTGCCAAGCGTAGTGCTTCTAGTCTGTTATGGAAACTTAAAGTTTGGGTCTTCTACTCTAACCAAAATGCTTAGTGACTTTACTCTGATATGTAAGTGTCAAGTCCCTGCCTATGCTCTGATATGTAACTTCCATGCTTAGTTACTCTACTCTGATATATAATCCTCAAACTTAGTGTATCAACTGTGATATGTAACCGCCAAGCTTAGTGCCTTTACCCTGAGGTGTAACCACCAAATTTTGTGACTCTACTCTGATGTGTAACCACTAGTGTTGAGCGATACCGTCCGATACTTGAAAGTATCGGTATCGGAAAGTATCGGCCGATACCGGCAAAGTATCGGATCCAATCCGATACCGATACCCGATACCAATACAAGTCAATGGGACTCAAGTATCGGACGGTATTCCTGATGGTTCCCAGGGTCTGAAGGAGAGGAAACTCTCCTTCAGGCCCTGGGAACCATATTAATGTGTAAAAGAAAGAATTAAAATAAAAAATATTGCTATACTCACCTCTCCGAGGGAACCGGCACCTTACCGAGGGAACCGGCAGCGTTCTTTGTTTAAAATTCGCGCGTTTACTTGGTTACGTGAAGTCCCGGCTTGTGATTGGTCGCGGCGGCCATGTTGCCGGGACGCGGACCAATCACAGCAAGCCGTGACGTAATTTCAGGTCCTGCAGGATTTTAAAATTACGTCCCGGCGTTGTGATTGGTTGCGCCGCAGTCACATGGGCGACGCAACCAATCACAAGCCGTGACGTCACGGGAGGCTGGACACGCGCGTATTTTAAAATGCGCGCTTGTCCAGCCTCCCGTGACGTCCCGGCTTGTGATTGGTTGCATCGCGGTCAACCAATCACAAGCCGGGAGGCTGGACGCGCGCATTTTAAAATGTGCGCGTGTCCAGCCTCCCGTGACGTCACGGCTTGTGATTGGTCGCGGCGGCCATGTTGCCGGGACGCGGACCAATCACAGCAAGCCGTGACGTAATTTCAGGTCCTGCAGGATTTTAAAATTACGTTCCGGCGTTGTGATTGGTCCGCGTCCCGGCAACATGGCCGCCGCGACCAATCACAAGCCGGGACGTCACGGGAGGCTGGACACGCGCGCATTTTAAAATGTGCGCGTGTCCAGCCTCCCGTGACGTCCCGGCTTGTGATTGGTTACGTCGCCCATGTGACCACGACGCGCCCAATCACAACGCCGGAACTTAATTTTAAAATCCTGCAAGGACCTGAAATTACGTCACGGCTTGCTGTGATTGGTCCGCGTCCCGGCAACATGGCCGCCGCGACCAATCACAAGCCGGGACTTCACGTAACCAAGTAAACGCGCGAATTTTAAACAAACAACGCTGCCGGTTCCCTCGCTGAGGTCCGGGCTGCGTCGGAGAGGTGAGTATAGCAATATTTTTTATTTTAATTCTCTCTTTTACACATTATTACATTAATGTTGTTTCGATACCCGATACCCGATACCACAAAAGTATCGGATCTCGGTATCGGAATTCCGATACAGCAAGTATCGGCCGATACCCGATACTTGCAGTATCGGAATGCTCAACACTAGTAACCACTAAGATTAATGTCTCAGCTCTGATATGTAAGTGTAAACTTTGTGCCCATACTCTAATATCTAAGTTCCAAGCTTAGTGCCTCAAGTGTCATATGTAACCACCAAGGTAATTGCCTCTACTATGTTGTATAAACCCGAAGCTTAACGTCTCAACTCTGATATGTAATAGTAAACTTTGTGTCTGTACTCTAAATGCCTCTTGTCAGATAAGAAGTGTCCAAGATTTTTTCCCTTTACTGATATGTAACCACCAAGCATTGTGTGTCAGAATTTTTTATTACCTTTTTGTGCATTACTGCCCTTTTCCAAGATGGCGTCTTTGGTCTCATGTGCACTGTGCCTTCCTGCTATAAAACTCCACCCCAGCCTTCAGTCTGTGCTAGAGTATTCTGCCTTGCATCCAGCTCCTGACCTCTGGACCTGGGGTTATCCTGCTACTCTGCTCTGAGTTCCTGCTGCATACACCAGTTCCAGTAATCCTCCTTCATCTGCTGCTCGTGTTTACTTCCATCTGCATTTGCTGGACATGTAAGCTGTTGCTGCTCTGCAAGAAGCTGAGACTATTACCCAGACCTCCCTGGTTGAGCTAAGATATTATTTGAACTGCCTTATAAGCATATCTATCTGTGTTTTGGACTAAGCAAGGACTTATTCGTGTCAAGTATCCTCAAGAATAATTGTGCTTCATAGACTTTCTGCGTGATTGCATTTTCCTCTGAAGTTTCCTATAGACTGCTGAGCTGCATTTGATATTTGCACCAAGTGTTGTGGACTTGAGTTTCTCTTTGCACCTGTTTGAATCACCGTGTGATAATATAGACTTTACCACTTATAAAACTGTGTCCTGTAGTTGTCTTGTTCCACGCAAAGAGTCTCCTGAGTTATCCCCTATAATTATTACAGGATACTCTAGCCTAAAAAAAAGGAGACTGCTGGAACAATGACTGCAGAAAGCAGACTAGAGTAGGTATTTTCCATAATTAGATCACTGCAGAAAGATGTGGAAGGTCTGCAAAAGAAGTTTGGAAGCTTTGAACACAATCAACAAGTGTTTGGACAGACTTTGCAGGACTTAAGCACCCGCATGGCAGCCCAGGAAAACAAACTTGCTGGCATAGAGTCCCAGTATGGATGGGCTTTTCAGGACATAAGCACGCAAATAGCTGCACAAGCGACTTTTCCCTCTGGGCAACCGCCACCAGCTAGCCCACCTGTTATGGACCTGGTGTTAGGAGCGCCCGGAATGACCTGATGGTTAAACTATAGAACAGGACCAGCTCTGGGAAGGACCGCAAACCCTAATCCTATCACACACACTAGAAATAGCCGTGGAGCGTACCTAACTCTGCCTAGACGCCTCTTCACAGCCTAAGAGCTAACTACCCCTAAAGATAGGAAATAAAGCCTTACCTTGCCTCAGAGAAATTCCCCAAAGGAAAAGGCAGCCCCCCACAAATATTGACTGTGAGTTAAGATGGAAGTCACAAACACAGGAATGAAACAGGTTTCAGCAAAGGAGGCCAGACTTCACTAAACAGACAGAGGATAGAAAAGGTATCTTTGCGGTCAGCACAAAAAAAACTACAAAATACCACGCAGAGTGTGCAAAAAGACCCCCGCACCGACTCACGGTGCGGAGGTGCCACTCTGCATCCCAGAGCTTCCAGCTAGCAAGGCAATATCATGATAGCAAGCTGGACAAGAAAACAATGAACAACAAATTAACTAGCAGGGACTTAGCTTCTGCTGGATTAGACAGGTAATCAGAAAGATCCAGGAGAGATCTGAACCAGTACTAAGATATTGACAGCTGGCATGAACTAACGATCTGAACAGAGTTAAATAGGGAAGCCAGCCTAGCAGTAAACGAGGGCAGCTGAGGAAGGAATCTCAGAACCAGCAGCTCCACTCACAGCCACCAGAGGGAGTCCACTTAGGAGAAGAAACCTTCATAGGAACATAATGAGACGACAACCAAACCAAATCCCCAACACGAAGTCGGGGACCAACACAGCGACGGCGGTTAGCGAAACATTGAGCCTTCTCCTGGGACAATGTCAAATTGTCCACTATGTGATTCCAGATTTGCTGCAATCTGTCCACCACAGAATCCACACCAGGACAGTCCGAAGGCTCAACCTGCCCTGAAGAAAACCGAGGATGGAAACCAGAATTACAGAAAAAAGGCGAAACCAAAGTAGCCGAACTGGCCCGATTATTAAGGGCGAACTCAGCCAAAGGCAAGAAGGTCACCCAATCATCCTGATCAGCAGAAACAAAGCATCTCAGATATGTTTCCAAAGTCTGATTGGTTCGTTCGGTTTGGCCATTTGTCTGAGGATGGAAAGCCGAAGAAAACGACAAATCAATGCCCATCTTGGCACAAAAGGACCGCCAAAACCTTCTGGGAACCTCTGTCCGACACGATGTTCTCCGGAATGCCATGCAAACGAACCACATGCTGGAAAAATAATGGAACCAAATCAGAGGAGGAAGGCAAATTAGGCAAGGGTACCAAATGGACCATCTTAGAAAAGCGATCACAAACCACCCAGATGACCGACATCCTTTGAGAGACAGGGAGATCTGAAATAAAATCCATGGAAACATGCGTCCAGGGCCTTTTCGGGACTGGCAAGGGCAAAAGCAACCCACTGGCACGAGAACAGCAGGGCTTAGCCCGAGCACAAGTCCCACAGGACTGCACAAAGGAACGCACATCCCGTGACAAGGACGGCCACCAAAAGGACCTAGCCACCAAATCCCTGGTACCAAAGATTCCAGGATGACCAGCCAACACCGAACAATGAACCTCAGAGATAACTCTACTAGTCCATATATCAGGGACAAACAGTTTCTCTGCTGGACAACGGTCAGGTCTATCAGCCTGAAACTCCTGCAGCACCCGCCGTAAATCAGGGGGGATGGCAGACAAAATTACCCCCTCTTTGAGAATACCAGCCAGCTCAGGAACTCCCGGAGAATCAGGCACAAAACTCCTTGAAAGGGCATCAGCCTTCACATTCTTAGAACCCGGAAGGTATGAAACCACAAAATCGAAACGGGAGAAAAACAGCGACCATCGAGCCTGTCTAGGATTCAACCGCTTGGCAGACTCGAGATAAGTCAAATTCTTGTGATCCGTCAAGACCACCACGCGATGCTTGGCTCCCTCAAGCCAATGTCGCCACTCCTCAAATGCCCACTTCATAGCCAACAACTCCCGATTGCCAACATCATAATTACGCTCAGCAGGCGAAAATTTCCTAGAAAAGAAAGCACACGGCTTCACCACAGAGCCATCAGAACTTCTTTGAGATAGAACAGCCCCTGATCCAATCTCAGAAGCATCCACCTCGACCTGAAAAGGGAGCGAAACATCTGGCTGACACAACACAGGGGCTGAAGAGAAACGACGTTTCAACTCCTGAAAAGCCTCAACGGCCGCAGAGGACCAATTCACCACATCCGCACCTTTCTTGGTCAAATCAGTCAACGGTTTAACCACACTAGAGAAATTAGCGATGAAGCGACGATAAAAATTAGCAAAGCCCAGGAACTTCTGAAGGCTCTTCACAGATGTAGGCTGAGTCCAATCATAAATGGCCTGAACTTTAACAGGATCCATCTCGATAGTAGAAGGGGAAAAAATGAAGCCCAAAAATGAAACCTTCTGAACTCCGAAGAGACATTTAGACCCCTTCACAAACAAGGAATTAGCACGAAGGACCTGGAACACCATTCTGACCTGCTTCACATGAGACTCCCAGTCATCCGACAAGACCAAAATATCATCCAAATATACAATCATGAATCTATCCAGGTACTTTCGGAAGATGTCATGCATAAAGGACTGAAACACAGATGGGGCATTAGAAAGCCCGAATGGCATCACCAGGTACTCAAAATGGCCCTCGGGCGTATTAAATGCTGTTTTCCATTCATCGCCCTGTTTAATACGCACAAGATTATACGCCCCTCGAAGATCTATCTTGGTGAAACAACTAGCCCCCTTGATCCGAGCAAACAAATCAGACAGTAGAGGCAAAGGGTACTGAAATTTGACCGTGATTTTATTGAGAAGGTGGTAATCTATACAAGGTCTCAGAGAACCATCCTTCTTGGCCACAAAAAAGAACCCTGCTCCCAAAGGTGACGACGACGGGCAAATATGCCCTTTCTCCAAGGACTCCTTTATATAACTCCGCATAGCGGCGTGTTCTGGCACAGATAAATTGAACAGTCGGCCCTTAGGAAATTTACTACCAGGAATCAAATTAATAGCACAATCGCAATCTCTATGAGGAGGTAGGGCACTGGATTTGGGCTCATCAAATACATCCCGGTAATCCGACAAAAACTCAGGGACTTCAGTACCCCTTGGCAACCCCAACTGGACACAGACATTGATTTCCAATCCAATACTGGATTATGGACCTGTAGCCATGGCAAACCCAATACAACCACATCATGCAGATTATGCAACACCAAAAAGCGAATATCCTCCTGATGTGCAGGAGCCATGCACATGGTCAACTGAGTCCAGTACTGAGGCTTATTCTTGGCCAAAGGCGTAGCATCAATTCCCCTCAATGGAATAGGATACTGCAAGGGCTCCAAGAAAAAACCACAGCGCTTGGCAAACTCCAAGTCCATCAAATTCAGGGCAGCGCCTGAATCCACAAATGCCATAACAGAATAGGACAACAAAGAGCAAATCAGAGTAACGGACAAAAGAAATTTAGGCTGTACAGTACCAATGGTGACAGACCTAGCGAACCGCTTAGTGCGCTTAGGACAATCAGAGATAGCATGAGTGGAGTCACCACAGTAAAAACACAGCCCATTCTGACGTCTGTATTCTTGCCGTTCAGCTCTGGTCAAAGTCCTATCACATTGCATAGGCTCAGGCCTCTGCTCAGAAGATACCGCCAAATGGTGCACAGCTTTGCACTCACGCAAGCGCCGATCGATCTGAATGGCCAAGGACATAGACTCATTCAGACCAGCAGGCGTGGGGAACCCCACCATAACATCCTTAAGGACTTCAGAAAGACCCTTTCTGAAAATTGCCACCAGGGCACACTCATTCCACTGAGTAAGCACAGACCACTTTCTAAACTTCTGACAATATACCTCCGCTTCATCCTGACCCTGACACAAAGCCAGCAAGATTTTCTCTGCCTGGTCCACTGAATTCGGTTCATCATAAAGCAATCCAAGCGCCAGAAAAAACGCATCCACATTACGCAATGCAGGGTCTCCCGTCGCCAGGGAAAATGCCCAGTCTTGAGGGTCGCCACGTAACAAAGAAATAATGATTTTTACTTGCTGAATGGGGTCACCAGAGGAGCGGGGTTTCAAGGCAAGAAACAGTCTACAATTATTTCTGAAATTCAGGAACTTAGATCTATCTCCAGAAAACAAATCAGGAATTGGAATTCTAGGCTCTAACATCGGATTCTGAACTACATAATCCTGAATGCTTTGTACCCTTGCAGTGAGTTGATCCACACAAGAGGACAGACCCTGAATGTCCATATCTGCACCTGAGTCCTGAACCACCCAGAGGTTAAGGGGAAAAGAAAGACAAAACACACTGCAGAGAAAAAAAAATGGTCTCAGAACGTCTCTTATCCCTCTATTGAGATGCATTAACACTTTGCAGGCCAGCTGTACTGTTATGGACCTGGTGGTTAGGAGCGCCCGGAATGACCTGATGGTTAAACTATAGAACAGGACCAGCTCTGGGAAGTGGGAGCTATGCTGACCGCAAACCCTAATCCTATCACACACACTAGAAATAGCCGTGGAGCGTACCTAACTCTGCCTAGACGCCTCTTCACAGCCTAAGAGCTAACTACCCCTAAAGATAGGAAATAAAGCCTTACCTTGCCTCAGAGAAATTCCCCAAAGGAAAAGGCAGCCCCCCACAAATATTGACTGTGAATTAAGATGGAAGTCACAAACACAGGAATGAAACAGGTTTCAGCAAAGGAGGCCAGACTTCACTAAACAGACAGAGGATAGAAAAGGTATCTTTGCGGTCAGCACAAAAAAACCTACAAAATACCACGCAGAGTGTGCAAAAAGACCCCCGCACTGACTCACGGTGCAGAGGTGCCACTATGCATCCCAGAGCTTCCAGCTAGCAAGGCAATATCATGATAGCAAGCTGGACAAGAAAACAATGAACAACAAATTAACTAGCAGGGACTTAGCTTCTGCTGGAGTAGACAGGTAATCAGAAAGATCCAGGAGAGATCTGAACCAGTACTAAGACTTTGACAGCTGGCATGAACTAACGATCTGAACAAAGTTAAATAGGGAAGCCAGCCTAGCAGTAAACGAGGGCAGCTGAGGAAGGAATCTCAGAACCAGTAGCTCCACTCACAGCCACCAGAGGGAGTCCACAGACAGAACTCGCCGAAGTACCATTCATGACCACAGGAGGGAGTTCGAGAACGGAATTCACAACACCCACCTAAGTTGCCCCCATTCAGATTTAATGGTGATCGCGACAAATTTCGTGGCTTTGTGAATCAATGTATGCTATATTTTGATGTTCATGCTGACCGTTTTCCTAATGATATTTCCAAAGTATTGTGTGTAATAATGCTGCTGACCGCACGAGCGCTCGCCTGGGCGAATCCGATGATTGAGTCTCGTGACCCACGGTTAAATAAGTTGGATGATTTCTTGGCCACTATGACATTAATGTTTGATGATCCTAATCGCCGTGCAACCGCTGAATCTGCTTTATTGTATTTTCGCCAGGCAAAACGTTCTGTTATTGAGTATGCTACTGAATTCAGGAGATTAGCGGTAGATACCAATTGGGACAGTTATGCACAATTGCCTATTTTTAAAAGGGGTCTGTCTAGTATTGTAAAAGATGAACTAGCTTGCTCTGAGTCACCACAAGAGCTAGAGACATTTATACAGCATTGTGTGCGCATTGACATTCACCTTACTGAGCGTAGGCAGGAGAAGTTTGCTGCATATAACCGTATTTCTAACTGTTCCCTTCCTTCCAAAGAGCCTGCAGGTAAAACATCTTGGGAGGTGGAGGAGGTGCCCATGCAAATTGATTCCATTCAGAGACGCGAGATCAATGAGCGACGGGAGCATCGCCTTCGTGAAAGTCTATGTTTCTACTGTGGCCAGTCTGACCACTTCTTGATCAATTGTCCTAAGTGTCCTAGACGGCCTAACAAGGTGCTAGCAGCAGTAGGGGAGTATGACAACTGTGATGATGAATCTGACATCTCTGAATGTAGCCTGCCTTTAAACGCTGTATTCCATTCACTTTCTATGACTTCACCCCCCAAGGAGCTTAAGGAAAAGAACTCTCACTGTTCTCTCCCTATGAAGATCCTGTGTTCAGGACAGTGGATTTCCAGTGCAGCTATGATTGACTCTGGTGCAGGTGGCAATTTCATGGATATCGCATTTGCCAAGGAATATGGTATTGAAATTCAGCAAAGAGCCTCTCCAATTACCATGGAAACAGTGGATGGGTCACCTTTAATCTCTAGGCCTGTGGATCAGGAGACCGTACCCCTTGAAATTTTGTTGGAGCCTAATCATCAGGAGCAACTTTCTTTCTTGCTAATTTCTTCTCCTCATTTTCCTGTGATTTTAGACATTCCTTGGTTGCGTTCTCAGAACCCAATTATCAACTGGGAGACCAAGGAGATTATCTTTCCAGCAAGGAGCAACTCAGCGTTAACAGAAGCTGTGCCTGAGTACACGGCTACGGAACCACATGTACAGGTATTTTCTTTACCTCCAGCATATAAAGAGTTCTCTGACATCTGTGACAAGAAGAATGCAGATCAGCTTCCTCCACACAGGCATTATGACTGTCCCATTGAGCTGCTTCCTTTTGGTAACGTATACCCTTTGGCGGCACCTGAGCTTCAAGCCTTAAAGGACTATATTGATGAAAATCTGGCCAAAGGCTTCATACGTCCTTCTTCCTCACCAGCAGGGGCACCTATCTTTTTTGTAAAGAAGAAGGATGGGACTCTGAGACCCTGTGTTGACTATCGGGAACTCAATAAGGTAACCGTACGAAACCGTTACCCTTTGCCTCTGATTCCCGAATTACTGGAAAGAGTCCACCTTGCTAAGGTGTTCTCTAAACTGGATCTTCGTGGGGCTTATAATTTGGTGCGTATTCGTCCAGGGGATGAGTGGAAGACAGCATTCAGATGCCGGTATGGACACTTTGAATCTCTTGTGATGCCCTTCGGGCTTTGTAATGCCCCTGCAACGTTTCAACACCTTGCTAATGACATTTTCAGAGATTTGTTGGACCAGTTTGTAGTGATCTATTTGGATGATATACTAATCTTTTCTGACTCTCTACAGGAACATGAAGAACATGTCAAAACAGTTTTAAGACGTCTGAAAGCGAACCATCTGTATATTAAGCCGGAGAAATGCGAGTTCCATCATTCTGAGATACAGTTCTTAGGTTATATCATCTCTCCCCAGGGGCTGAACATGGAATCTGGTAAGATTCAGGCTATCCTTGACTGGCCGGTACCCAAGAACGTTAAGGAGGTCCAACGTTTTATTGGTTTTGCAAATTTCTACAGATGCTTCATTCGAAATTTTTCTGATATTGTCCGTCCCATTACTTCCTTGACAAAGAAGGAAAAGCACTTTAAGTGGTCATCACAGGCTCAAGAAGCTTTTGATCGGCTTTTTCACATCAGCACCGCTGTTGATACACCCAGATCCAACCCTTTCTTTAATTGTGGAGGTGGACGCTTCTGATAATGCTTTGGGGGCTATTCTCTCCCAAAGAACTGGAGAGAAGGGTCTGCTACATCCTTGTGCTTTCTTTTCCCGTAGACTAACCTCAGCAGAGAAGAATTACGACGTGGGAGACAAGGAATTGCTGGCTATTATTGCGGCTTTCAAAGAATGGAGGCATCATCTGCAAGGAGCTGCACAACAGATCATAGTGCTCACTGACCATCGCAATTTAGAGTTCCTTAGATCCGCTAGATGTCTTTCTCCTTGTCAGGCTCGTTGGAACTTATTTTTAAATCAATTTAACTTTGTTATTTCGTACCGTTCAGGTTCTTGTAATGGGAAGGCTGATGCTTTATCCCGAATCCATGCTGCGGATTCCGTACCTGGAGCCCCATCCAAGACCATTCTATCTGATGCCAATTTCATCGGAGTTATCCATGATCAGGACTTGTGGAAGGAGTGCAGGGAGGCCTATGACAGTGATGTATTTCTGGCCAACCCACCTGTGGATATTAATCTTGTCTTTAAGGGTGGCATGTGGTTCAGAGATCGACGTATCTACGTCCCTGAGGTCGTCCGTTTACAGATCCTCAAGTTGGTACATGACTCCAAGTTGGCTGGTCACAGGGGGGTACAGAAGACACAAGAGTTCCTGAGCCGATTCTTCTGGTGGCCAACTTGCCTGAAGGATACCAAGGACTATGTTCTCTCTTGTGAGGAATGTGCTCATTACAAGACTCCTCATGTGGCACCTACGGGTCTTCTACAACCATTACCTGTTCTGTCCCGCCCTTGGGGGTCTATATCAATGGACTTTATTGTGGAGCTGCCTACATCGGGGGGCATGAACACAATCATGGTGGTAGTTGATCGCCTGACTAAAGCTGCTCATTTTGTTCCGTGCACCGGCCTCCCCTCAGCTAAAGATACAGTGAACTTGGTTATACAGAATGTCTTTCGGTTGCATGGGGTTCCCGGATGAGATCATCTCTGACCGTGGAGTGCAGTTCACTTCAAGATTCTGGAAGGGGTTTTGCTCTGCACTCAATATTAATGTCTGTCTCTCTTCCGCTTACCATCCCCAGACAAATGGTCAGACTGAGCGTACCAACCACACACTGGAACAATATCTAAAATGCTATGTCAGCCATCTCCAGGATGATCGGTTGGAGTTGCTGCCGTTAGCCGAATTTTCATATAACAATTCTCAGAGCGCCTCCACTAAATTTACACCTTTCTTTGCCAATCTGGGTTATCATCCGTGTATCTTACCTAGGTCTCCAATTAATTCTCCGGTTCCAGCAGTGGAGGAAAGGCTGACTGCGATGAGACAAAATCTGGAGGTTCTGAAGGAATCCCTGACCACAGCTCAAGAACGTTATAAGAGATTGGCTGATAGATTTCGTAAACCTGCACCCATGTTCAAGGTAGGAGATTCCGTGTGGTTAGCAACTAAAAATCTGAAGTTAAACATTCCTTCACAAAAACTTGGACAGAAATTCATTGGCCCTTTCAAGATCAACGGTATTGTGAGCTCTGTGGCCTGCCGGCTGAAGCTGCCTAGGACTATGAAGGAACACCCAGTTTTTCATGTATCTTTACTAAAGCCTGTATCTCCTAATACCTTCCAGGGACGTGTTGTGCCACCTCCGCAGCCTGTGGTGATTGATGGGCAAGAACAATTTGCGGTGGAGGAAATTGTTGATTCCAGGATTCGCAGGAATCGGCGCCAATATCTGATAAGATGGCAGGAATATCCCCCTGAGGAAGACTCTTGGGAACCTGTGGAAAACATCAATGCCCAACAGAAGATTTCTCGTTTTCATCAGAGATTCCCTGAGAAACCAGGTCCAGGATCGTCCTGAGGCCGCTTCTAAGGAGGGAGTAATGTCAGGACTCTTAACATTTTTTATTACCTTTTTGTGCATTACTGCCCTTTTCCAAGATGGCGTATTTGGTCTCATGTGCACTGTGTCTTCCTGCTATAAAACTCCACCCCAGCCTTCAGTCTGTGCTAGAGTATTCTGCCTTGCATCCAGCTCCTGACCTCTGGTTACTCCCTGGCTGTATACCTGTTCCTGTGAACCTGTGGGGTTATCCTGCTACTCTTCTCTGAGTTCCTGCTGCATACACCAGTTCCAGTAATCCTTCATCTGCTGCTCGTGTTTACTCCCATCTGCTGCTCATGTTTACTCCCATCTGCATTTGCTGGACATGTAAGCTGTTGCTGCTCTGCAAGAACCTGAGACTATTACCCAGACCTCCCTGGTTGAGCTAAGATATTATTTGAACTGCCTTATAAGCATATCTATCTGTGTTTTGGACTGAGCAAGGACTTATTCGTGTCAAGTATCCTCAAGAATAATTGTGCTTCATAGACTTGCATTTTCCTCTGAAGTTTCCTATAGACTGCTGAGCTGCATTTGATATTTGCACCAAGTGTTGTGGACTTGAGTTTCTCTCTGCACCTGTTTTTAATCACCGTGTGATAATATAGACTTTACCACTTATAAAACTGTGTCCTGTAGTTGTCTTGTTCCACGCAAAGAGTCTCCTGAGTTATCCCCTATAATTATTACATTGTGCCTTTCATCTACTATATAATTGTCTAAGGGTCACTTCCGTCTGTCTGTCTGTCTGTCTGTAACGGAAATCCCAAGTCGCTGATTGGTCGCGGCAAAACAGCCACGACCAATCAGCAACGGGCACAGTCCGGCGGCAAAATGGCCGCTCCTTACTCCTCGCAGTCAGTGCCCGCTCCATACTCCCCTCCAGTCAGCGCTCAGACAGGGTTAATAGCAGCGTTAATGGACTGTGTTATGCCGCTGTGTAACGCACTCCGTTGACGCTGCTATTAACCCTGTGTGACCAACTTTTTACTATTGATGCTGCCTATGCAGCATCAATAGTAAAAAGATCTAATGTTAAAAATAATAAAAAAATAAAAAATTGTTATATACTCACCATCCGTCGGTCCCTCGGATCCAGAACAGGCCTTTCCCGCTCCTCGCGACGCTCCGGTGATCGCTCCATGCTTTGCGATCTCGTAGCGGTTTTGCGAGACCGCTATGTCATCATCTCACGAGACCGCAATGCACTCTTGAGACCGGAGAGCGCGAGGAGCATCGGTAAACACTTCGCCTGGATCCGGGGACCAACGGAAGGTGAGTATACAACTATTTTTTATTTTAACTATTTTTTTTAACAGGGATATAATGCCCACATTGCTATATACTATGTGGGCTGTGCAATATACACTGTGTTCCAAATTATTATGCACAAAGAGTTTAGGAGTGATAAGGTTAGAATTTTTTTGTTTGTCATTTAAACTCATTGATGGTGATGTGTGTCAGGGCTCTTTATATCACTGAAAGCAATTGCAGATACCTGTGCAAATTAGTTTGGCAGGTGTGTCCAAATAAAGGCAAGACTACTTAAGAAGGCTGTTCCACATTATTAAGCAGCCTACATTTTTGGCCAAAATGGGAAAGAAAAATGATGTGTCGGCTGCTGAGAAGCAACAAATTGTGGAGTATTTAGGTCAAGGCATGACTACAATCAACATTGCCAAGACACTTCATCGTGATCATCGCACAATCAAGAAGTATGTAGCTGATTCCCAGCACACACGTGTGCGTGCTGATAAGGAAAAATTGAGGACTCTTTCCAACAGGCAATTGCGTAAGGTTAAAAGAGCAGCTGCAAAAATGCCTTGTCATAGCAGCAGACAAGTTTTTGAAGCTGCTGGTGCCTCCAACGTCCCCAGAACAACAAGATGCAGAGTCCTTCAGAGGTTTGCAGCCATCCTGTCGACCACCTCTATCCACTGCACACAAGCAGAAACGGCTCCAGTGGGCCAAACGATACATGAAGACTGACTTCCAAACTGTTTTGTTCACCGATGAGTGCCATGCAACGCTCGATGGTCCAGAAGGATGGAGTGGAGGATGGGTGGTTGATGGACACCCCATGAAAACACGGCTAAGGCGCCAACAAGGAGGATGTGGAGTAATGTTTTGGGCTGGAATCATGGGGAGAGAGATCCCTGAAGGGGTAAAGATGAACACCATAATCTATGTGGAGTTTCTAAAACACTTCCTGCCATGGTTCAAGAGGAAGAACCGTGCTTTCCACAGCAAGATCATTTTCATGCATGATAATGCACCGTCTCATGCTGCAAAAAACACATCTGCATCTCTGGCTGCTATGGGCATAAAAGAGGACAAACTTATGGTGTGGCCACCATCTTCCCCTGACCTCAACCCCATTGAGAACCTCTGGAGCATCATCAAAAGGAGTGTCTATGATGGCTGGAGGCAGTTCACATCTAAGCAACAGCTCTGGGAGGGTATTCTGTCCACATGCAAAAGAATTGAAGCAGAAACCATCCAAAAACTGACAAATTCAATGGACGACAGAGTTCAGAAGCTTCTTTCTAACAAGGGGTCCTATGTGCAAATGTAACATCACCTAGAATAAAGTTTTCACTTGAAAACTGTTTGATTTCATTTTGTAATAAGCTGATAATGCTTATAACTTCACAATTGACCATTTTTTTCAAAATAAAATAAAAAAGGTTGAAAACTCTGCTGTGCATAATAATTTGGAACATGCATTTTGAGTGTTTATTTTTTTTTTAAAAAAGATCCTGTTTTCATAGGCAGTTTTTTCCAAAACATTGCAATTATACTAGAATAGTAGATGACTGGAAAATAACAATGACTGCAATTCAGATAAGTAATTTAGAGAAAATATGAGGAAATATTATTTGCATAATAATTTGGAACACAGTGTACTGCGTGGGCTGTGCAATATACTGCATGGGCTGTGCAATATACTACGTGGGCTGTGCAATATACTACGTGGGCTGTGCAATATACTGCATGGGCTGTGCAATACACTACATGGGCTGTGCAATATGCTACGTGAGCTGTGCAATATGCTACATGAGCTGTGCAATATACTACGTGGCTGTGCAATATACTACGTGGGCTGTGCAATATACTATGTGGGCTGTGCAATGTACTTCGTGGCTGTGCAATATACTACGTGGCTGTGCTATATACTATGTGGGCTGTGTTATACACTACGTGGCCTGTGTTATACACTGCGTGGCCTGTGTTATGCACTACCTGGGCTGTGTTATATACTGCATGCGTGGGCTGTTATATACGTGAGCTGTGTTATACGCTACGTGGGCTGCTATAAATTCCGTGGCTGTGTTATATGCTATGTGAGCTGTTATACACTCCATGGGCTGTGCTATGTACTATGTGGCTGTGCTATATACTCCATGGGCTGTGTTATATACTACGTGGCTGTGCTATATACTCCGTGGGCTGTGCTATATACTACGTGGCTGTGCAATATACTACGTGGCTGTGCAATATACTACGTGGCTGTGCTATTTACTACATGGGCTGTTATATACTACGTGGCTGTGCTATATATTACGTGGCAGGCCGCGAACAATCAGTGACAGGCGTAGTCCGGCCGTGAATTCGTGCAGGATTTGAACCACACTTCGCTAATTGGTCGCGGCCGGCCGGATCCTGTGTATTCAATGTATTATTCTAAAATCTTCATAAATCAATTACATACATATTCTAGAATACCTGATGCGTTAGAATCGGGCTACCATCTAGTTTGATATATAACCATTGTGACTATGGTTCTTTTTGTAAATATCATCTTTAATCTAAGGTTCTGGAAATATGTTTTGTTAGTCATAGTTTTGTACTTATTTACAATGGTAACTTAACTTTTTTCTTAACCTTCTTGGAATTGTTGGTTAGTGCAGATTTTTCATGTGGATTTGCAAATGGAAAATATCTAATGTTCTCGCACAGGACACATTGAATAGATGAGATATTAGACATAATTTATACCACATATTTTACAACAGACCAACCCTGTGGTGGCACACAACAATTGGAAGAGGCGCCAAATTTATTAAAGATGCTCCAATTGTCCAATTTGTCAGTATGAGAGTGGCTCACTCCATCAAGCGTTACTGCAGTTATTTTTCCAGCCACCATTAAAAATGGAAAGGTATAAAAAGTTGCAACTTAGAGCTCAAATATGTTGTGTGCCATAATTCTTAACTGTTCGACAACATATCAGTGGTGAAGAGCCTTTAATACATTTCCTCTTGGTGTTCTCTATCAAGTACGGGGCTTAGATACCTAGACATTACAAAAAATGAAAACTGGTCAGACGAGTGGATCAAAATGGAAGGAGAAGGAGTTAGGAGAGCAGGGAAGGGGAAGACAGGAGAAAAGATAGGAATTGTGGGTGAAGGAAGGAGAGGAAACACAAGGGATGAAGGAGAGAAAAGGCAAGGAGAGCAGAAGGAAGAGGGTTTTGATGGCTAGAGAAGTAAAGGGAGGATGAGAGAAAGAAGAACACTCAGGGAAGAGGGGATGAAGGTGGTGGAGTATACAAAAGCTACTATTTGTCGCAAGTAAAGCAGTTTATTCCCCCACTGTGAGTGAATGCTGATGATTCTGCTGAAAGCTGAAATCTGCAACAGATCATGGAAAGAACTGAAGAAAAAAGGGATGATGGAAGGGGAAAAGGAAAGTATAGAAAAAGAGATGAGGAAAGGAGAGGGAAGAAGAGAGGTTCAGGAGAGATATAAGAGGAGAGGTTGGAAGATGAAGAGGAGAGGGATGCCATTCTTTTTGAAGGAGAAGAGGATAGAAGGGTGAGAAGAGAAAGAAGAGGAGGTGATGGAAGTAGGAGAGGAGTGGGAAGAACATATAATATAAGGAGAAGAGGACTGAGAAGAGCAGCGGACCAAAGGAGGAGAGAGAAGAGCAGAAGATTGTATGAGGAGAGGGAAGACATACTGATGGAAGTGAGTCACCCACCAGGGCAATGGGGAACTCGGTATCGGGTCCGGTCTTAAAGGGAATGTCATGGGGGCTGCGACCCGGTCCGGGGCCCTGGGACTCACTGTAAAAGGGGAACAGTCTTTAAAGGGAATTGTGATAAAGTCTGTCGTGACGCCACCTGTGGTGTTTGGTCAGTGGGGACCGACGCTGCTTTAAAGGGGTCCTCTGGGAGTTGTTGTTGCAGCAATGTTGGTGACGCTTCCCACAGGTGAAGCGGGCTCCCCAGAGCTCCCAAGGTGTATGGCGATGATGGTGTATCCCAGTCAATGAGTAAAGCACACAAAGTGGCAGTCTTTACCAGGTTTACTGAAGATGTAACAGGCCTCAGTCCAGGGTAGCTGCTCCAGGTACATTAGCTGTCCAGGCAGACAGAAACAAGTAAAATCCCCTTGGCAAGTCAGGATGGGAGCCTTCCACTTTGCGCTCACTATAAGTCCCTTGCTGCCTGAAGTGTCCTAACAAGGTCCTGGTTCTTTCCCCTGTCCTGGGACAGGTACCTGTATGGTTGGCCGCTTGAGCTGTTCCTTATAGGGTCTCTACACGGTGACTCCAGTCTCCTGAATGCTGCTGTACCACAGGCTTAATTTGGGCAATATACGTGTAGTTCTGTGCCCTCCGGTTCTGCTATGGGGCTTGCAGCTCTCCACAGCCTCGGGCTCCTGGTACCCGGTCTCTGCGCTCTGGCTTACAGGAGGCCCACTCCCTCCCTGAGCCCTCAATCTCTCCTCTGCTCCTTTCCCTTCACTGTCTGCTCCAGACTAAACTGCTCTCACTGGTCTCCTGGGACCAACTGTCTGACTCCTCCTCCAGACCAGGATCTTTATTCAGGGAAGCTGCCCTGAAACCGGGTTTAGAGCTCCCCTCCTGACCTGGATTCAGAAGGTGTTGTGTGCAAGGTTACCTAACAAAGAGATCCCCCTTATTTCCAGGCATGGCACTACCCTCCCCGTGAGGAAGGCAGCACTACTGTGGTACTCGAACTCCTGGGGTGCCACAGAAGAAGAAGAGAACAAGCACTAAGAGAGAAGAAAGAAGAGGAGATGATGGAAGTGGGAGAGGTGAGGGAAGAGGAGAGGATGAAGGGAGGAGATGGGTGAGGAGGAGCTATTGAAAGTAGGACAGATGAGGGAAGATTAGGGGATGAAAAGAGAAGAGGGAAACATATAATTTTCCCACAATGTGTGAATGCTGATGATTCTGCTGAAAGCTGAAATCTGCAACAGATGAAAGAGAGAAAAAGAAGAGTGGATGATGGAGGGGAAAAGGAAAAAAAAGAAGTATGGAAGGAGTAGGAGGAGAGAAAAGAGATAAGAGGAGAGGATGTAAGATGGAGAGGAGAGAGCAAAGGATGGAAGATGGAAGATGGAGAGAAGAGGGGAGACGTATCGATGAAAGAAGAAGAGGATGGAAAGAGGAGGAGAAGAAAAAAGAGGAGATGATGGAAGTGTGAGAGGAGTGGGAAGAAGATATGTTATAAGGAGAAGAGGACTTAGAAGAGGAGAAGATCAAAGTAGGAGAGAGAATAGGAGAGGTTGTTATGAGGAAAGGAGAGTTAGGACATTCTGATGTAAGAAGAAGAGAGTAAGGAAGGATAGGAGAAAAGAGAAGATGATGGTTGTGGGAGAGGTGAGGGAAAAGAAGAGTATCAAGGTATGAGAGGGGGTGAAGAAGAGCTAGGATAGAAAAGGGAACATGAGGGGGTGAAAGGCGGAGAAGAGAAGGAAAGGGTGTAAGGGCGGAGATGTGAAGAAAGTGCAGTGATGGAAGGAGGAGAGGAATAAAATTAAAACCTTCCAAGTGGATTTAAAACCAATTTAAAGTCCAGGATCCATCATGTAATCTGTTAAGAAGACTTCATTTTTTTCCATCGTTTTCTCAGTGTTGTTTTTTTTATTTTTTTCAGCGATCGCCATGCGATAGACATACAGTATGTGACATGATGACTTTATTCTGTGGATCAGTGTGATTAACATGTTAACAAATTTATAGTTTTTTATGTTCTGCCACTTTTGTACAATAGAAACTCTAAGAATTTGTTTTTTTGTAGCCATATTCCTAGAGCCGTATCTTTTTTCTTCAGACTTTTTTGTGTGCGATGAGTAAACTTTTGATTTGGTTGTGATATCATGAGGCGGATGAACAATTCTAGCATTTTATTTTACTGTGTTCACAGTACGGGTTAAATTATTTGAAATGTTGATTCGATACAGACTTTACTTCACATAATAACTAAATATTTGAAGCAAAAATACTTTTTTTAAGGTTTTTAAAGTTTTATCAATTTTTTTGTGTTACTTTTCATTTTAGTCCCACTGTGGAGTTTGAACGTCTATGAGCTTCATCATTCACATAAAACACGAGAAATACTTCAGCCTAACACTGACAGCTGAGGTTTATATCATGAGGTTTTGCAGCAGCTGAGGTGTATTATAAGGTTCTGCAGCAGTTGATCTCTATTATGAGGTTCTGCGGCAGCTGAAGTGTATTATGATATTCTGCAGCAGCTGAGGTGTACTATGAGGCTCTGCAGCAGCTGAGGTTTATATTAGGAGGCTCTGCAGCAGCTGAGGTGTGTATTATGAGGTTCTGCAACAACTGAGGTGTGTATTATGAGGTTCTGCAGCAGCTAAGGTGTATTATGAGGTTCTGCAGCAGCTGTGGTTCATATTATGAGGTTCTGCAGCAGCTGAGGTGTACCATGAGGCTCCGCAGCAGCTGAAGTGTAATATGATGTTCTGCAGCAGCTGAGGTGTATTATGATGTTCTGCAGCATCTGAGATGTATTATGAGGTTCTGCAACAGCTGAGGTATATTATGATGTTCTGCAGCAGCTGAGGTTTACTATGAGGCTCTGCAGCAGCTGAAGTGTAATATGATGTTCTGCAGCAGCTGAGGTGTATTATGATGTTCTGCAGCAGCTGAGATGTATTATGAGGTTCTGCAACAGCTGAGGTGTATTATGAGGTTCTGCAGCAGCTGAGGGGTACTATGAGCTTCTGCAGCAGCTGAAATGTATTATGAGGTTCTGCAGCAGCTGAAGAGTATTATTAGGTTCTGAAGCAGCTGGGGGTACTATGAGGTCCTGCAGCAGCTGAAGTGTATTATGAGGATCTGCAGCAGCTGAGGTTTATTAAGTGGTTCTGCAGCAGCTGAGATGTATTATGAGGTTCTGCAGCAGCTGAGGTGTATCATGATGTTCTGCAGCAGCTGAGGTGTATTATGAGGCTCTGCAGCAGCTGAGGTGTACTATGAGGTTCTGCAGCAGCTGAGGAGTATTATGAGGTTCTGCAACAGCTGAGGTGTACTATGATGTTCTGCAGCAGCTGAGATGTATTTTAAGGTTCTTCAGCAGCTGAGGTGTATTATGAGGTTCTGCAGAAGCTGAGGTGTATTATAAGGCTCTGCAGCAGTTGAGGTGTATTATGAGATTCTGCAGCAGCTGAGGTGTATTATGGGGTTCTGCAGCAGCTAAGGTGTATTATGAGGTTCTGCAGCAGCTGAGGTGTATTATGGGGTTCTGCAGCAGCTGAGGTGTATTATGAGGTTCTGCAGCAGCTGAGGTATACTGTGAGGTTCTGCAGCAGCTGAGGTGTATTATGAGGTTCTGCAGCAGCTGAACAAGAATCTATTAACATACAAAGCAAGAAAAACTTAAAGTTCATAAACACAGTTAGAAAGTCACTGTGTGTTAAAGTGGCTCTGCAGTAATTAGTGGCGAGTACGCTGAGCCGAGCACAGTGCGACGTCCCTCGTGGTTCCTCAGGAACCAACTGTGTTTATTATTTGGTTGCGGTATGGAAATATCTGCCTGACTTCACTCATTCTGCCATTTAGAACTTTAAAATAGACTTGTGCGCTCAGCGCGACTTTTCTAAATTGCTCCCTCCCCAAGAACTTAATTTTTGTAAGCGAAAAATTCCCCTTTTTCCGCACGTTTGAAGACGTACGCTGTTTCCCCGGGCACCAGGGCTATTAAAATATCTGCTGGTGTTAAAATATCCCTTTGTGCTTTGTCTACTAAAACAAATTATTCTGTAGTAAATTTACACATAACGCAGTATGGACCTGGCTTTAAATACTAGATTGTTTAGTATGTTGTTGAGTGGGCTCCATGGAAGAGGCGCGCGGGCACTTTACCAAGTCTTTGTTCTTAACTTTTCTGCAAAATTCTTTCTGTGTGGTTACAATGGTAGAAATGCAGCCATTTTGGAGGATGAGCTGGCCCCTGTATGGCACACGTGACCCCCTTTGCCATATTGTAGCAGTTTTGTACCTGATATGGACACAGGCCACGCTCCTGATATGGGCATTGGATGAAGAGGGCTTGGTAACATCATAAATGGTGGACAATTTGTTCTTGTCCTCTCATCCTGCATTACAAATCAGAACTGCAGCTCTCAAGACACTAGGTAACAAAATCAGCAGGACTGAGCCATCAACCCAAACTATAAAAGAAAGACTTCAAGAACATACTAGAACATTCTAGAACAGAGTTCTTGAGTTTAGTTTTGTTGTAGGACAACTTTGTAGAAGTGCGAAACGCATCGGTAACTGGGTAAAGCCAAAAGCAGACGAATGCCATCAAGCACAAAGTATAAAACTAAATGTTGGAAGAACATTCTGGATCACCAACACTTCTTAAGCTTAACTCAGTTTGTAGGTACAACTTTTAGAAGTACAAAATGCGTCAGCGACTGGTAAAAGAAGAAGCATTGCAAGAACACTTTGGAACATGGATGCATCAAGGACTTAGCTTAGTTTTTAGGCACAACTTATAAACGTGCAAAAGGTGTTAGGAAAACGAAGAAGCATCCAGCTCTCAGTGTAGGAGTGTAGATATGCTACGCGTTTCTGATCAATTATAGTCCTTCTTCACGGCAAATGCTATGAAGAAGAATCATAATTGATCTGAAACGCGTAGTATATGTACACTATATGTATTGTTCATATTTTTTGTGGATTATTCATAAAGCCATTGATTATTTTATTTTTATCATAGGAGCTGGATGTTTCTTCATTTCCCTCTCATTACACAAGTGTGATCCGTGCACCATGCGGTGCGTGAGCTGGACTTTTCTTTACTATTGCAAAACGCGTTAGTCAACAGGTAATTCATGGAGTAAAAGTAAGCAATCTCCGTGAAAAATAAAGTGAACAATACAAAGAATGTTCTGGTACATGAACGCATCTTGAATTTAACTTGGTTATAGGTACAACTTGAACAAGTGTGAAACGCGTCTGCCACTCTGTATTACTGCAAACAATTAAAGAAATGTTAAAAGGACATTCTGGAACATTGATGCATGTTAAGGTTAGCTCAGTTTGTAGATACAACTTGCAGGTGTACAAAATGCATCAGTAACTGATAAAAGAAGAAGCAGGAGTAAGTCATCGCCAAAAATTATTAAACAAACATTTGAAGAACATTTTGGTGAACATAGATGCATCAAGAACAGCTTACACTGACGAGTAAAAGGGTAACAATGTTTTGAACTTTTGACTTTCAGGCTTCATATCTCACCATCTCCACTACTGATTTCAATGTGAGACTGCCATCATTTTATAGACAATCATCTTGGCTATCTCAAACATAAATTTGACTTGCAGCTATTTAGCATATGATTAGTTATGCAGATCCTCGTCATGTCACTGCATTGTTACTGTTTTGGTAGTGATGGAAAAGTCTTTTTCTTCCTGGATTCCTGGATACTACAAAATACAACCTGTTCTCACATTCCGTAATAGCTCAGTGTGTTATTAGGTTAATTCCCAAGTGAAAGGTCACTGGTTCGAATCAAGGAGCAGCCATGAAGAAGGATTCCTCAGAAAAGAGAAACAGCATCATCCAGCTCATTGATAGTGGTCTCCCGGACAAGAATATTGCCAAACTGCATCATGTGAGCGCCATGACAGTTGGAAGAATACAAAATGAAGTCCATCCTTCCATTCAGAAGCCAAGAAGTGGACGTCCAGGCAAGAAATTGGAGTCAACAAGGTCTAAATGTCTAAATTGGAGTCATCACAAGGTCTATCAGTTCTGGCGCGACAAATAGGGCAGTGGAGGTGGCTCGTATGCTCATAATTGTGAGATCACAGACATCCATGCAAGCACCGTATGACACACTTTACACAAGATTGGAATGGTGGCCTGAAAAAAGGTGAAGACTTCAATATCTTCTATTTTCACATGTGGTTGTTCTGAGGAAAGAGTCGGATTTGACTCTGAAATGCACTGACAAACCACCTTCAGCTAATCTGTTTTATGGTCAGTTTTTGAATCAGCAGCGCACTTGAAGTCTACTTACTTTGGCGTTCTCTATTATATACAAGTCTGTGGATGTTGTAGTGGTTGACAACTATGCTATGATAGTGGTTGTGTCACTCACAATCCTTACAGCTGTTCAACTAAACTACTAACCTTAATACCCAGATGAGAGCGTCTTTTTACAGTCGACTTCAATATCGTCATAAGAAGCGCAGAATCGAGTTTGCCAAAAAAGTAAGAAAGGTGGACAGTAGAAGATTGGAAACGGGTGGAGCAATCAAACAAAAGTCAGTAAGCTACACTCTGATCGGTGCACATGGGTCTGGAAAGAACAAGGGAAAAAGCTGCTAACGGATCGAACAATTGAAGGAACTGTCAAGTTTGGTGGAGGAAGCCTGATGATATGGGGTTGTTTGATAGCCAAAGGCATTAGATAATTGACCAGAATCGATGGTAGTCTCAATGTTAAGCATCATGTGAGTATCCTGCAGTGTGAGTTTCTTCCTACACTCTTCCTACACTTGAGTACGATGGGTATGAAAAGGACGACATAGTTTTCTACCAGGACAATGGCCCAAGGCATACGTAGAGATTGGCGAAGAAAAGGGTCAATGACAATGAAGTAGAAGAGCTGTATTGGTCCCCACAGTCCCCAGACCTCAACCCAATCAAACACGTGTGTAGAGTTGAAGAAAATGCTTTATACATCCCTGAGTGAGGCGACCAGTGTGCACCAACTTTGGGAATCTGTAGAAGAGACCTGAGATCAGATTTCAATTGACACTCGTTTGAATCTGATTGAGAGCAGCCAAGAAGGATTCAGGCAGTATTGAAACCTAAAGGCAGATTTACAAAATACTGACAAAATAATAAAAATTATAATTTTGGTTTTTATGAACTGAACAGTAACAATGCAGTGGATGGTGATATTGAGCCTGAAAGGCAAAAGTTCAAAACATTTTTACCCTTTTGCTCATCAGTTTAGTTTTTAGGTACAACTTGCAAAACTGCAAAACATGTCAGTCTCTTTTTAATGCATGTGTAAGGAGGTGACGGAGACCTTCAGTGCTCCATCTCTCCTAGGTGCTGATCCTGTGCACTTTATGCGGTACCTGGATGTAGTACCTACGTCTTAATGTTTTACTATGTAAAGTTCCCTTTTTAGATTGTCTATGTGCTTTGCACTATACTGTGTCTGTAATGCCTTCATGTTGTACCATTGTAATGTATTATGTCTGTAGCTTAGGGTAAGGATAGGGTTGAGTGAAGGGGATAGGCTAGCAGCCCCAAAAGGAGCAGCAAGTTCCTGCTCCCAGTTCAGTGCCCGAGTAGGCTTGCCTGGGCAGGTGCTCAGCAGTGAACGGAAGCTTGCCAAACCCCAGGAGGGGAACAGAAATTGCTGCCCCAGACCCATGGGCAGTGAAGCGGGCACCGGGACTGATTAGTGCCCCTCCGAGGACTATAAGCGTCCAAAAATCGGCTTAAGGATTGCCTCTGTGGACTGTCACTATTGCTGCTGCCATTGCTGCCGTTGATATAGTGAAGAATACTAGGGAAAGAGTAAGAAGTTTCATTCTATTTACTGCATCAACTTTTCCTACTTCTTTTGTTCTACAATAAATTATTTCCCTGTTGAATTACAACGGTGTTCCTGGATCCTGATTGTTCATGCTGCAGAGACTGTGGAGAAGAGGTAAATTGCCTTGGGTTGCATCTGTCCTGTCTGTTTATGTGCAAGGGGCCGGGGTGATTGTGGACTGTGATTTTAAGTGGACTCGCCCGCGACTACTACCCCGTGCCACCTTGTTACATTTGGCGTAGTCGGCAGGATCTGACCTCAGCAGCCCTGTGACCTAAAGACTGATGGAGAGAATTCCTGAGATGTGTGATTTAGAAATGTTGCCCGCTGTGAAAAAATTGAAAATGGCAGTGATGTTAAGAGTTTGACTGCCGTAAGAGAGACAAAGATGGCGGTTGCTGAAGATTTAAAGATGGCGCTGACCGCTACTGAGAAGATAGTGGTCGTTGGCGCGAAAATGAGAGATGTTGCCACCTTCTCCTCATGGAGAGGATTTGGCGCCAAAAGACAGGAGGTTGTACTTCCTGGTGAAAAAGACCCTCCCTAAATGGGTGTGGGCAAAGAAGTTCCCACCCGTGCAGCAGAACCCAAGGAAACAGGTGGAACAGGCAAATGTGATCCCGCCCAAGAATGGGTGTGATCGAGCAGAGCAAGACAACGTGTCCCGAGGGGAGGCACCATTACTTACCAAGATGGACAGGAGAAGCATGTCGTTCCACGGCAGCATCAGCTGCCAGGACTGAAGAAGTTCCATGTCCCGGGCGGAGACGGGCCCACACTTCGAGGCCTGGAGGTCGGGGAAGTTTGTTGAATGGCATCCTTTTCGGCAGTTGGACAAGTGGCTGGTGGAAAGCAAGGAGCCTGCCAAACTAAAACAGCCGGAACCGGAAGGAGCATGGTGGACATTTGAAGCGGCAATGAGAAGGATCGTTGTGGCCACCATGACTAGTTTCCACGGCCATGTAGGAGAACTGTCACCAGATGCAGTGGCAGTGAGTAGGAGGTTTCTGTCGGAGCGCCCTACTGCCCCCACCACTGCTCCATCACTTCTTGTGATGTGGTCCTGTCCTGTCTCCCGGCTCTGTCGTTGCCCCCGATGTTGGTGACATCTGGTTTCTCCCGGCCCACAACTGTCCCATCCAACGTCGACAACGTGGATGTGGAGGAGCCTCGAGCACCTACAGCAAAAGAGGCCCAGTGGATACGACGGGTGATTCGAGAAAAATAGCGGCGAGAGCACCGCATTGTTCAAGAATTACAGCCCCCTGGTGGGGGAGCTGCAGCTAGCTGGATGACCAGTGGCGTGGTCCAACTTCTGGACATAGCCTGAGGATACAGCTTCATTCAGGAGGCAAACACTGGAGAAAAGATTCATGTAAATGCCGGGTCCGTTGTCTCCAGAGGTCCCCTTAAACTACAGGACCATGTCACCTTCATTAAGGAGCCGGAACCATGAGGGCCATATGCGGTGGCTGTAAGGAAGGCCTCCGAAAAAGAGGGCGACCCACCACAGGAGGGTTAGCATGGAGAACGGCCGATTGCCGCGGCCGCAGGTCCTGTAGCTAAGCTGGAGAAAGTGGCACCAGGATGCAGTGAGGTGGCAGCAAATGTAGCAGCAGAGCCAGAATCTTTGGGAGTTGTGTGACCACAGCTGGAAAAGATGCGGAGCAGAAGGAACAGTGGAGACTCCTCCTCCAGCTGATCCTTGTCCCACACCTATATTGTCATGCAGGGCCCGCATGTGGCCCATTACACCAACGAACGGCTGTGCATTGACTGATGTGGCCCCTTTAAGAAACAAATGTGTGTGTTATGCTGGTTGCACCTGTGGAAAGTACCAGGGACTGTTCAGCATTCCTGAGAGGGCAGTAAGCCTTGTACGGTGCTCAAAGGACTGAGGCGTCAGTGGTAGCCGATGCGTTCACAATGAACCAAGGATAACTCTCCACTCCTTCTGTTTTCAGTTGCGCTTGTTGTGCCTTCCCTGCTGGACCACAGGGTTAATTGTGGCGGTCTGTGTGTGCGGCTGTAGAACTGGACTGTGTTGCCCCTGGACTTTGCCCCATTTCTGCCCTTGGACTAGCCCCATGTTTTATGCAGCCCACTACCGTCAGAAAAAAAAAAGCCCGTGGCCCACTCAAAGGAGGGAGAGGGTGATATCACTTGAACCCGAAGACCGAGCCTGGTTAACAACTGTGTAATAAGTTGGCCATCGGGCCGGAATACTGGTCATAACAGTCCTAGGACTGTTGATGTTTCTTGAAATTTGTTGCACTGATGTTTTTCTATATGTGTGTATGTGTGCTGCTACTGATCTCGCAGGGATCGTTATGGCCGGGGACTGCCATATTTTAGGAGGGAGAGTTGTAAGGAGGTGGCGGAGACCCTCAGTGCTCCCTCTCTCCTAGGTGCTGATCCTGTGCATTTTATGCATTACCCGATGGTGTACCCACATCTTAATGTTTTACTATGTAAAGTTCCCTTTAAATTGTCTATGTGTTTTGCACTATACTGTGTCTGTAATGCCTTCATGTTGTACCATTGTAATGTATTATGTCTGTAGCCATGTATTGAAGAGGACCTGTCACTTGCCATACAATTGTAATTTTTTACCTGGTAAATGCTGCTGTTCTCCAGAATCGGTGTTGTTTTTCTTTTGTTTCTGTGCCTTTGCATTTCTGAAATATGGACCCTTCTTCCCTGTATATACTGTATGCAGTAGCGTAGCTACCGGGGGGGGCAGGGGGTGCGAGCGCCCACCCGGAGCTACGCTACTGTAACTGTATTGGCGTGCACAGTGCGCCAATACAGTTACATTCTGTGACAGCAAGGAGAATCGGTCTCCCTGCTCTGCCGCCCGGCCGCTATGTGGCCCCTGAGCAGGCGGGGGGCCAAGTGCCAGCAGTGGGCCCCCCGCCTGTCACCGCAAGGTCAGCTGTATCGGCATTTAGCTGATACAGCTGACCGCATTGATGAGCGAAGGAGCGTGCAGCGCTCCTCTTCCATCACACCCGTCAGTGTCTGACGTCACCGACACTGACATTGACAGTGGCCGTGGTGATGTCACCACCTGGCACCCACTGTCAGAAGATGAGTGGGAGCTCGGAGCACCGCTGGAACAAGGAGGAATAGAAGTGAGTATTTATTGAATTGCTTTTTTATATGGGGGCTGCATTATACTACAAGGTCTGCCTATGGGGGTACTGTCTTATACTACAGGGTCTGCCTATGGGGGTACTGTCTTATACTTACAGGGTGTGCCTATAGGGGTACTGTCTTATACTACAGGGTCTGCTGCCTTATACTTACAGGGTCTGCCTATAGGGGTACTGTCTTATACTACAGGGTCTGCCTATGGGGTTACTGTCTTATACTTACAGGGTCTGCCTATAGGGGTACTGTCTTATACTACAGGGTCTGCTGCTTTATACTTACAGGGTCTGCCTATAGGGGTACTGTCTTATACTACAGGACCTGCCTATGGGGGTACTGTCGTATACTTACAGGGTCTGCCTATAGGGGTACTGTCTTATACTACAGGGACTGCCTATGGGGGTACTGTCTTATACTTACAGGGTCTGCCTATAGGGGCACTGTCTTATACTACAGGACCTGCCTATGGGGGTACTGTCGTATACTTACAGGGTCTGCCTATAGGGGTACTGTCTTATACTACAGGGACTGCCTATGGGGGTACTGTCTTATACTTACAGGGTCTGCCTATAGGGGTACTGTCTTATACTTCAGGATCTGCCTATGGGGGCTGCCTTATACTTACAGGGTCTGCCTATAGGGGTACTGTCTTATACTACAGGATCTGCCAATGGGGGTGCTGCATTATACTTACAGGGTCTGCCTATAGGGGTACTGTCTTATACTACAGGGTCTGCCTATGGGGGTACTGTCTTATACTTACAGGGTCTGCCTATAGGGGTACTGTCTTATACTACAGGGTCTGCTGCCTTATACTTACAGGGTCTGCCTATAGGGGTACTGTCTTATACTACAGGATCTGCCTATGGGGGCTGCCTTATACTTACAGGGTCTGCCTATAGGGGCACTGTCTTATACTACAGGACCTGCCTATGGGGGTACTGTTGTGAAATTGGATTCTGGGCTCCCCCGGTGGCCACTGGTGGAATTGAACTTGTGTGCATCATCCTCTCTGTTCACCTGTTCCCATCAGGATGTGGGAGTCTCTATATAACCTTGCTCCTCTGTCAGTTTCATGCCGGTCAACAATGTAATCAGAAGCCTTTCTTTGCATGTTCCTGCTACTAGACAACTCCCAGCTAAGTTGGACTTTCGTCCTTGTTTGTTTTTGCATTTTGTTCCAGTTCACAGCTGCTGTTTCGTTACTGTGTCTGGAAAGCTCTTGTGATCTGAAATTGCCACTCTGGTGTTATGAGTTTATACTAGAGTCTTAAAGTAATTTCTGGATGGTGTTTTGATAGGGTTTTCAGCTGACCATGAAAGTGCCCTTTCTGTCTTCCTGCTATCTAGTAAGCGGACCTCGATTTTGCTAAACCTATTTTCATACTACGTTTGTCATTTCATCTAAAATCACCGCCAATATATGTGGGGGCCTCTGTCTGCCTTTTGGGGAAATCTCTCTAGAGGTGAGCCAGGACTGTATTTTCCTCTGCTAGGATTAGTTAGTCCTCCGGCTGGCGCTGGGCGTCTAGGGATAAAACGTAGGCACGCTACCCGGCCACTGTTAACAGTGTTAGTTCATGGTCAGTTTAGATTCCATCTTCCAAGAGCTAGTTCTTATATATGCTGGGCTATGTTCTCTCGCCATTGAGAATCATGACAGTTTGACCGGCCCAAAAGGGTTAAATTATTGGCTGAGAAAGGAGAGAAAAAAGAAGTCTGCTGAAAATTTTTTTTTTTTTTCTCTAGTTCTGAGTGTGCTCATAATTGAATCACTTGCTAGTCTGCCTATACTGCAGCCTTCCTCTCTTTCTCTCCTTCTAATCCTTGAATGGCTCTGTGTTCATCTGTTTGAAATGGATCTTCAGAGTGTAGCTACAGGTTTGAATAATCTCGCCACGAAGGTACAAAATTTGCAAGATTTTGTTGTTCATGCACCTATGTCTGAACCTAGAATTCCTTTGCCTGAATTTTTTTCAGGGAATAGATCTTGCTTTCAAAATTTTAAAAATAATTGCAAATTGTTTTTGTCCCTGAAGTCTCGCTCTGCCGGAGATCCTGCACAGCAGGTCAGGATTGTAATTTCCTTGCTCCGGGGCGACCCTCAAGATTGGGCTTTTGCATTGACACCAGGGGATCCTGCGTTGCTCAATGTGGATGCATTTTTTCTGGCCTTGGGGTTGCTTTATGAGGAACCTCATTTAGAGCTTCAGGCGGAAAAAGCTTTGATGTCCCTATCTCAGGGGCAAGATGAAGCTGAAATATACTGCCAAAAATTCCGTAAATGGTCTGTGCTTACTCAGTGGAATGAGTGCGCCCTGGCGGCGATTTTCAGAGAAGGTCTCTCTGATGCCATTAAGGATGTTATGGTGGGGTTCCCTGTGCCTGCGGGTCTGAATGAGTCCATGACAATGGCTATTCAGATCGATAGGCGTCTGCGGGAACGCAAACCTGTGCACCATTTGGCGGTGTCTACTGAGAAGACGCCAGAAAATATGCAATGTGATAGAATTCTGTCCAGAAGCGAGCGGCAGAATTTTAGACGAAAAAATGGGTTGTGCTTCTATTGTGGTGATTCAACTCATGTTATATCAGCATGCTCTAAGCGTACTAAGAAGCTTGACAAGTCTGTTTCAATTAGCACTTTACAGTCTAAGTTTATTCTATCTGTGACCCTGATTTGTTCTTTATCATCTATTACCGCGGACGCCTATGTCGACTCTGGCGCCGCTTTGAGTCTTATGGATTGGTCCTTTGCCAAACGCTGTGGGTATGATTTGGAGCCTTTGGAAGCTCCTATACCTCTGAAGGGGATTGACTCCACCCCATTGGCTAGTAATAAACCACAATACTGGACACAAGTAACTATGCGTATTAATCCGGATCACCAGGAGATTATTCGCTTTCTGGTGCTGTATAATCTACATGATGTTTTGGTGCTAGGATTGCCATGGCTGCAATCTCATAACCCAGTCCTCGACTGGAAAGCTATGTCTGTGTTAAGCTGGGGATGTAAAGGGACTCATGGGGACGTACCTTTGGTTTCCATTTCATCATCTATTCCCTCTGAGATTCCTGAATTCTTGTCTGACTATCGTGACGTTTTTGAAGAACCCAAGCTTGGTTCACTACCTCCGCACCGGGAGTGCGATTGTGCCATAGATTTGATCCCGGGTAGTAAATACCCTAAGGGTCGTTTATTTAATCTGTCTGTGCCTGAACACGCTGCTATGCGAGAATATATAAAGGAGTCCTTGGAAAAGGGACATATTCGTCCTTCGTCATCTCCCTTAGGAGCCGGTTTTTTCTTTGTGTCTAAGAAAGATGGCTCTTTGAGGCCGTGTATTGATTATCGGCTTTTGAATAAAATCACGGTTAAATATCAATATCCGTTACCACTGCTGACTGATTTGTTTGCTCGTATAAAGGGGGCCAAGTGGTTCTCTAAGATTGATCTCCGTGGGGCGTATAATTTGGTGCGAATCAAGCAGGGGGATGAGTGGAAAACCGCATTTAATACGCCCGAGGGCCACTTTGAGTATTTGGTGATGCCTTTTGGTCTTTCAAATGCCCCTTCAGTCTTCCAGTCCTTTATGCATGACATTTTCCGCGATTATTTGGATAAATTTATGATTGTGTATCTGGATGATATTCTGATTTTTTCGGATGACTGGGACTCTCATGTCCAGCAGGTCAGGAGGGTTTTTCAGGTTTTGCGGTCTAATTCCTTGTGTGTGAAGGGTTCTAAGTGCGTTTTTGGGGTTCAAAAGATTTCCTTCTTGGGATACATTTTTTCCCCCTCTTCCATCGAGATGGATCCTGTCAAGGTTCAGGCTATTTGTGATTGGACGCAACCCTCTTCTCTTAAGAGTCTTCAGAAATTTTTGGGCTTTGCTAACTTTTATCGTCGATTTATTGCTGGTTTTTCTGATGTTGTTAAACCATTGAGTGATTTGACTAAGAAGGGTGCTGATGTTGCTGATTGGTCCCCTGATGCTGTGGAGGCCTTTCGGGAGCTTAAGCGCCGCTTTTCTTCCGCCCCTGTGTTGCGTCAGCCTGATGTTGCTCTTCCTTTTCAGGTTGAGGTCGACGCTTCTGAAATCGGAGCTGGGGCGGTGTTGTCGCAGAGAAGTTCCGACTGCCCCGTGATGAGACCTTGTGCTTTTTTTTCCCGTAAATTTTCGCCCGCCGAGCGGAATTATGATATTGGGAATCGGGAGCTTTTGGCCATGAAGTGGGCTTTTGAGGAGTGGCGTCACTGGCTTGAGGGGGCCAGACATCAGGTGGTGGTATTGACTGACCACAAAAATTTAATTTACCTTGAGTCTGCCAGGCGCCTGAATCCTAGACAGGCGCGCTGGTCGTTGTTTTTCTCTCGGTTTAATTTTGTGGTGTCATACCTACCGGGTTCTAAGAATGTTAAGGCGGATGCCCTTTCTAGGAGTTTTGAGCCTGACTCCCCTGGTAATTCTGAGCCCACAGGTATCCTTAAGGATGGAGTGATATTGTCTGCCGTTTCTCCAGACCTGCGGCGGGCCTTGCAGGAGTTTCAGGCGGATAGACCGGATCGTTGCCCACCTGGTAGACTGTTTGTTCCTGATGATTGGACCAGTAGAGTCATCTCTGAGGTTCATTCTTCTGCGTTGGCAGGTCATCCTGGAATCTTTGGTACCAGGGATTTGGTGGCAAGGTCCTTCTGGTGGCCTTCCCTGTCACGAGATGTGCGAGGCTTTGTGCAGTCTTGTGACGTTTGTGCTCGGGCCAAGCCTTGTTGTTCTCGTGCTAGTGGATTGTTGTTGCCCTTGCCTATTCCGAAGAGGCCTTGGACGCACATCTCGATGGATTTTATTTCGGATCTGCCTGTTTCTCAGAAGATGTCTGTCATCTGGGTGGTGTGTGACCGTTTCTCTAAGATGGTCCATTTGGTTCCCTTGCCTAAGTTGCCTTCTTCTTCCGAGTTGGTTCCTCTGTTTTTTCAAAATGTTGTTCGTTTGCATGGTATTCCGGAGAATATCGTTTCTGACAGAGGGACCCAATTCGTGTCTAGATTTTGGCGGGCATTCTGTGCTAGGATGGGCATAGATTTGTCTTTTTCGTCTGCTTTCCATCCTCAGACTAATGGCCAGACCGAGCGGACTAATCAGACCTTGGAGACATATTTGAGGTGTTTTGTGTCTGCGGATCAGGATGATTGGGTTGCTTTTTTGCCATTGGCGGAGTTCGCCCTCAATAATCGGGCCAGCTCTGCCACCTTGGTGTCCCCGTTTTTCTGTAATTCGGGGTTTCATCCTCGATTTTCCTCCGGTCAGGTGGAATCTTCGGATTGTCCTGGAGTGGATGCTGTGGTGGAGAGGTTGCATCAGATTTGGGGGCAGGTAGTGGACAATTTGAAGTTGTCCCAGGAGAAGACTCAGCTTTTTGCCAACCGCCGTCGTCGTGTTGGTCCTCGGCTTTGTGTTGGGGACTTGGTGTGGTTGTCTTCTCGTTTTGTCCCTATGAGGGTTTCTTCTCCTAAGTTTAAGCCTCGGTTCATCGGCCCGTACAAGATATTGGAGATTCTTAACCCTGTGTCCTTCCGTTTGGACCTCCCTGCATCTTTTTCTATTCATAATGTTTTTCATCGGTCATTATTGCGCAGGTATGAGGTACCGGTTGTGCCTTCCGTTGAGCCTCCTGCTCCGGTGTTGGTTGAGGGTGAGTTGGAGTACGTTGTGGAAAAGATCTTAGACTCCCGTGTTTCCAGACGGAAACTCCAGTATCTGGTCAAATGGAAGGGATACGGTCAGGAGGATAATTCTTGGGTGACTGCCTCTGATGTTCATGCCTCCGATCTTGTCCGTGCCCTTCATAGGGCTCATCCTGATCGCCCTGGTGGTTCTGGTGAGGGTTCGGTGCCCCCTCCTTGAGGGGGGGGTACTGTTGTGAAATTGGATTCTGGGCTCCCCCGGTGGCCACTGGTGGAATTGAACTTGTGTGCATCATCCTCTCTGTTCACCTGTTCCCATCAGGATGTGGGAGTCTCTATATAACCTTGCTCCTCTGTCAGTTTCATGCCGGTCAACAATGTAATCAGAAGCCTTTCTTTGCATGTTCCTGCTACTAGACAACTCCCAGCTAAGTTGGACTTTCGTCCTTGTTTGTTTTTGCATTTTGTTCCAGTTCACAGCTGCTGTTTCGTTACTGTGTCTGGAAAGCTCTTGTGATCTGAAATTGCCACTCTGGTGTTATGAGTTTATACTAGAGTCTTAAAGTAATTTCTGGATGGTGTTTTGATAGGGTTTTCAGCTGACCATGAAAGTGCCCTTTCTGTCTTCCTGCTATCTAGTAAGCGGACGTCGATTTTGCTAAACCTATTTTCATACTACGTTTGTCATTTCATCTAAAATCACCGCCAATATATGTGGGGGCCTCTGTCTGCCTTTTGGGGAAATCTCTCTAGAGGTGAACCAGGACTGTATTTTCCTCTGCTAGGATTAGTTAGTCCTCCGGCTGGCGCTGGGCGTCTAGGGATAAAACGTAGGCACGCTACCCGGCCACTGTTAATTGTGCGGCAGGTTTAGTTCATGGTCAGTTTAGATTCCATCTTCCAAGAGCTAGTTCTTATATATGCTGGGCTATGTTCTCTCGCCATTGAGAATCATGACAGGGTACTGTCGTATACTTACAGGGTCTGCCTATAGGGGTACTGTCTTATACTACAGGGACTGCCTATGGGGGTACTGTCTTATACTTACAGGGTCTGCCTATAGGGGTACTGTCTTATACTACAGGGTCTGCTGCCTTATACTTACAGGGTGTGCCTATAGGGGTACTGTCATACTACAGGATCTGCCTATGGGGCTGCCTTATACTTACATGGTCTGCCTATAGGGGTACTGTCTTATACTACAGGACCTGCCTATGGGGGTACTGTCGTATACTTACAGGGTCTGCCTATAGGGGTACTGTCTTATACTACAGGGTCTGCCTCTGGGGATACTGTCTTATACTTACAGGGTCTGCCTATAGGGGTACTGTCTTATACTACAGGGTCAGCTTCCTTATACTTACAGGGTATGCCTATAGGGGTACTGTCTTATACTACAGGATCTGCCTATGGGGACTGCCTTATATTTACAGGGTCTGCATATAGGGGTACAGTCTTATACTACAGGGTCTGCCTCCTTATACTTACAGGGTCTGCCTATAGGGGTACTGCCTTATACTACAGGGTCTGCGTATGGGGGTGCTGCCTTATGCTACAGGATCTGTCTATGGGGTGCTGCCTTATGCTACAGGATCTGCCTATGGGGGTGCTGCCTTATGCTACAGGGTCTGTTGTGAATTTACTTTTTGGCTCCCTCTAGTGGCTACTAGTGATTTGACTCTGGGTTGTCAGTCATTCCTTTTATGCTCACCTGGGTCGTTAGGTCAGGGGTGTTGCTATATAAGCTCCCTGGACCTTCAGTTCTATGCCTGGCAACGTTGATATCAGAGCTAATCTGTAGTGCTCTTGTCCACTGATCCTGGTTCCTGCTTGATTAAGCTAAGTCTGCTTTTTTGCTTTTTGCAATTCGTTATTGTTTGCTTTTTTTGTCCAGCTTGTATATTATCTGTATCCTGACCTTGCTGGAAGCTCTAGGGCGGCTGGTGTTCTCCCCCCGGGCCGTTAGACGGTTCGGGGGTTCTTGAATCTCCAGCGTGGATTTTTGATAGGGTTTTTGTTGACCATATAAGTTATCTTACTATATTCTGCTATTAGTAAGTGGGCCTCTCTGTGCTAAACCTAGTTCATCTCTGTGTTTGTCATTTCCTATTACCTCACCGTTATTATTTGTGGGGGGCTTGTATCCTACTTTTGGGGTCCTTTCTCTGGAGGCAAGAGAGGTCTTTGTTTTCCTCTTCTAGGGGTAGTTAGCTCCCCGGCTGGCGCGAGACATCTAGCGACCAACGTAGGCATGTTCCCCGGCTACTTCTAGGGTTGGCGTTAGGAGTAGATATATGGTCAACCCAGTTACCACTGCCCTATGAGCTGGATTTTTGTACTTTGCAGACTTGCTGATATCTCTGAGACCCTCGCCATTGGGGTCATAACAGTTTGCCAGGCCAGTACTAAATGTTAAATGCATTGCAGAAGTGGGATTATAAGAAAGAAAGTTCTGAGTTTTTTTTTTTTTTTTTCTCTCTCTCATTTTTTTTTTCTTTTCCCCTTTACCTTTGAGTGGCTTGTGATTGCTGCAGACATGAATGTCCAGACCTTGATTACAAGTGTGGACCAGCTTGCTGCTCGTGTGCAGGGCATACAAGATTATGTTACCAGAAATCCTATGTCAGAACCTAAGATACCGATTCCTGAACTGTTTTCCGGAGACCGATTTAAGTTTAGAAATTTCAGGAATAATTGTAAATTGTTTTTGTCCCTGAGACCCTGTTCCTCTGGAGACTCCGCTCAGCAAGTGAAAATTGTTATTTCTTTTTTACGGGGCGACCCTCAGGATTGGGCTTTCTCGCTGGCGCCAGGAGATCCGGCATTGGCTGATATTGATGCGTTTTTTCTGGCGCTCGGTTTGCTTTATGAGGAACCCAATCTTGAGATTCAGGCAGAAAAAGCCTTGCTGGCTATGTCTCAGGGCCAGGACGAGGCTGAGGTGTATTGCCAAAAATTTCGGAAATGGTCCGTGCTGACCCAGTGGAACGAGTGTGCATTGGCTGCAAATTTTAGAAATGGCCTTTCTGAAGCCATTAAGAATGTGATGGTGGGTTTTCCCATTCCCACAGGTCTGAATGATTCCATGGCCCTGGCGATTCAAATTGACCGGCGGTTGCGGGAGCGCAAAACCGCAAATTCCCTCATGGTGTTATCTGAACAGGCACCTGATTTAATGCAATGTGATAGAATCCTGACTAGAAATGAGCGGAAAATTCATAGACGCCAGAATGGCTTGTGTTACTACTGTGGTGATTCTGCACATGTTATCTCAGCATGCTCTAAGCGTCTTACTAAGGTTGTTAGTCCTGTCGCCATTGGTAATTTGCAACCTAAGTTTATTCTATCTGTAACTTTGATTTGCTCACTGTCATCGTATCCGGTCGTGGCGTTTGTAGATTCAGGTGCTGCCCTGAGTCTTATGGATCTGTCATTTGCCAAGCGTTGCGGTTTTGTTCTTGAGCCATTAGAAAATCCTATCCCTCTTAGGGGTATTGACGCTACGCCATTGGCAGAAAATAAGCCGCAGTTTTGGACACAGGTTACCATGTGCATGACTCCTGAACATCGGGAGGTGATACGTTTTCTTGTTCTGCATAAGATGCATGATTTGGTTGTTTTGGGGTTGCCATGGTTACAGACCCATAATCCAGTCTTGGACTGGAAGGCAATGTCAGTGTCAAGTTGGGGCTGTCATGGAATTCATGGAGATTCCCTGCCCGTGTCTATTGCTACTTCTACACCTTCGGAAGTTCCGGCGTATTTGTCTGATTATCAGGATGTCTTCAGCGAGTCTAGGTCAAGTGCATTGCCTCCTCATAGGGAATGTGACTGTGCAATAGATTTGATTCCAGGCAGTAAGTTTCCTAAGGGAAGACTGTTTAATCTGTCGGTACCTGAACATACCGCGATGCGTTCATATATCAAGGAGTCTCTGGAGAAGGGGCATATCCGTCCTTCTTCTTCCCCTCTTGGTGCGGGATTCTTTTTTGTGGCTAAAAAGGACGGATCTTTGAGGCCTTGTATTGACTATCGGCTTTTGAATAAGATCACTGTCAAATTTCAGTATCCTTTGCCGTTGTTGTCAGACTTGTTTGCCCGGATTAAAGGTGCCAAGTGGTTCACCAAGATAGACCTTCGTGGTGCGTACAACCTTGTGCGCATTAAGCAAGGAGATGAATGGAAAACCGCATTCAATACGCCCGAAGGTCATTTTGAGTACTTGGTGATGCCATTTGGGCTCTCTAATGCACCTTCAGTTTTTCAGTCCTTTATGCATGACATTTTCCGGAAGTATCTGGATAAATTTTTGATCGTTTATCTGGATGATATTCTGTTTTTTTCTGATGATTGGGACTCGCATGTGGAACAGGTCAGGATGGTTTTCAAGATTTTGCGTGAAAATTCTTTGTTTGTTAAAGGCTCAAAGTGTCTCTTTGGTGTACAGAAGGTTCCCTTTTTAGGGTTCATTTTTTCCCCTTCTGCTGTGGAGATGGACCCAGTCAAGGTTCGAGCTATTCATGATTGGACTCAACCCTCGTCAGTTAAGAGTCTTCAGAAGTTCTTGGGTTTTGCTAACTTCTACCGTCGTTTTATCGCTAATTTTTCTAGCGTTGTTAAACCGTTGACGGATATGACCAAGAAAGGCTCTGATGTGGCTAACTGGGCTCCTGCTGCCGTGGAGGCTTTCCAGGAGTTGAAGCGCCGGTTTACTTCAGCGCCTGTTTTGTGCCAGCCTGATGTCTCACTTCCCTTTCAGGTTGAAGTGGATGCTTCGGAGATTGGGGCAGGGGCCATTTTGTCGCAGAGAGGCCCTGGTTGCTCTACTATGAGACCTTGTGCCTTTTTCTCTAGGAAGTTTTCGCCGGCAGAGCGAAATTATGATGTGGGCAATCGGGAGTTGTTGGCCATGAAGTGGGCATTTGCGGAGTGGCGTCATTGGCTCGAGGGTGCTAAGTATCGTGTGGTGGTCTTGACTGATCACAAAAATCTGATGTACCTCGAGTCTGCTAAACGCCTGAATCCTAGACAGGCCCGCTGGTCATTGTTTTTCTCCCGTTTTGACTTTGTGGTTTCGTATTTACCAGGTTCTAAGAATGTGAAGGCCGATGCTCTGTCTAGGAGCTTTGTGCCTGATGCTCCTGGAGTCGCTGAACCTGTGGGTATTCTTAAGGAAGGAGTTATCCTGTCAGCTATTTCTCCAGATCTGCGACGTGTGTTGCAGAGATTTCAGGCTGGTAGGCCTGACTCTTGTCCACCTGACAGATTGTTTGTGCCTGCTAAATGGACCAGCAGAGTCATTTCCGAGGTTCATTCCTCAGTGTTGGCAGGGCACCCGGGAATTTTTGGCACCAGAGATCTGGTGGCCAGGTCCTTTTGGTGGCCTTCCTTGTCAAGAGATGTGCGGTCATTTGTGCAGTCCTGTGGAACTTGTGCTCGAGCTAAGCCTTGCTGTTCTCGTGCCAGCGGGTTGCTCTTGCCCTTGCCTGTCCCGAAGAGACCTTGGACACACATCTCTATGGATTTCATTTCGGATCTTCCTGTGTCTCAGGGCATGTCTGTCATCTGGGTGATATGTGATCGTTTCTCCAAGATGGTCCATCTGGTTCCTTTGCCCAAACTGCCTTCCTCTTCTGATCTGGTTCCTGTGTTCTTCCAGAACGTGGTTCGTTTGCACGGCATTCCTGAGAATATTGTGTCGGACAGAGGATCCCAGTTTGTTTCCAGGTTCTGGCGATCCTTTTGTGGTAGGATGGGCATAGATTTGTCGTTTTCGTCGGCTTTTCATCCACAGACTAACGGACAAACGGAACGAACTAATCAGACTCTGGAGGCGTATTTGAGGTGTTTTGTCTCTTCTGATCAGGATGATTGGGTGACCTTCTTGCCGTTGGCTGAATTTGCCCTTAATAATCGGGCTAGTTCTGCCACCTTGGTTTCGCCATTTTTCTGCAACTCTGGTTTCCACCCTCGTTTTTCCTCGGGACATGTGGAGCCTTCTGACTGTCCTGGGGTGGATTCTGTGGTGGATAGGTTGCAGCGGATCTGGAATCATGTGGTGGACAAGTTGAAGTTGTCACAGGAGAAGGCTCAGCGTTTTGCCAACCGCCGCCGCGGTGTGGGTCCCCGACTTCGTGTTGGGGATTTGGTATGGCTGTCTTCTCGATTTGTTCCTATGAAGGTCTCCTCTCCCAAATTTAAGCCTCGATTCATTGGTCCTTACAAGATATTGGAGATCCTTAATCCTGTATCCTTTCGCCTGGATCTTCCAGTGTCGTTTGCCATTCACAACGTATTTCATAGGTCCTTGTTGCGGCGGTACGTTGTGCCTGTGGTTCATTCTGCTGAGCCTCCTGCTCCGGTGTTGGTTGAGGGCGAGTTGGAGTACGTGGTGGAGAAGATCTTAGATTCTCGTCTCTCCAGGCGGAGGCTTCAGTACCTGGTCAAGTGGAAGGGCTATGGTCAGGAGGATAATTCCTGGGTGGTCGCTTCTGATGTGCATGCGGCCGATTTAGTTCGTGCCTTTCACGCCGCTCATCCTGATCGCCCTGGTGGTCTTGGTGAGGGTTCGGTGACCCCTCACTAAGGGGGGGGTACTGTTGTGAATTTACTTTTTGGCTCCCTCTAGTGGCTACTAGTGATTTGACTCTGGGTTGTCAGTCATTCCTTTTATGCTCACCTGGGTCGTTAGGTCAGGGGTGTTGCTATATAAGCTCCCTGGACCTTCAGTTCTATGCCTGGCAACGTTGATATCAGAGCTAATCTGTAGTGCTCTTGTCCACTGATCCTGGTTCCTGCTTGATTAAGCTAAGTCTGCTTTTTTGCTTTTTGCAATTCGTTATTGTTTGCTTTTTTTGTCCAGCTTGTATATTATCTGTATCCTGACCTTGCTGGAAGCTCTAGGGCAGCTGGTGTTCTCCCCCCGGGCCGTTAGACGGTTCGGGGGTTCTTGAATCTCCAGCGTGGATTTTTGATAGGGTTTTTGTTGACCATATAAGTTATCTTACTATATTCTGCTATTAGTAAGTGGGCCTCTCTGTGCTAAACCTAGTTCATCTCTGTGTTTGTCATTTCCTATTACCTCACCGTTATTATTTGTGGGGGGCTTGTATCCTACTTTTGGGGTCCTTTCTCTGGAGGCAAGAGAGGTCTTTGTTTTCCTCTTCTAGGGGTAGTTAGCTCCCCGGCTGGCGCGAGACATCTAGCGACCAACGTAGGCATGTTCCCCGGCTACTTCTAGGGTTGGCGTTAGGAGTAGATATATGGTCAACCCAGTTACCACTGCCCTATGAGCTGGATTTTTGTACTTTGCAGACTTGCTGATATCTCTGAGACCCTCGCCATTGGGGTCATAACAAGGGTCTACTTATGGGTTGCTGCCTTATACTACAGCGTCTGCCTATGGGGTGCTGCATTTTACTACAGGGTCTGCCTATGGGGTTCTGCCTTTTACTACAGGGTCTGCCTATGGGGTGCTGCCTTATGCTACAGAGTCTGCCTATGGGTGCTGCTTTGTGCTATAGGGTCTGCCTATGGGGAGTGCATTATACTATATTGAGGACTATCTGGTGCATTATACTATATGGAGGCCATCGTACAGTGTGGGGATTACAGTGAGGGGGCCATCGGCCATCGTACACTGTGGGGATTACAGTGAAGAGTCCATCATGCAGTGCTGGAGACATCAAACAGTTTGGAGGCTACTAAGGGGTCAGTATACTGTGTGGGTGGTACTATACAGTGAGGGAGCATTGTACTGTGTATAAGAGAGCATCATACTGTGTATAGGGGAGCTGTACAGGGGGGACACTTGGGACATTATTCAATGTGAAGTGGGCACTTATTGTTATAGGGGAACTCAGGTTACTGTGACTATTGAAGGGGCACACAGGACAATATTACTTTCTAAATGTGGGCTCTGTTTCCTAGGGCACTTGCACCCGGCATTACTATATTATAGAGGGTTGCTTTAGAATTTAGAGGGCACAGAGAATCATACAGCAGATGCAGTGATAGGGACACATATGGCAGCAGCAGCTCAGTACTGGGTCATCAGGTGCAGTAATAAGGACACAAATGGCGCCAGCGGCTCAGTATTTGGGGTATCAGCAGGATGAGGAGTTTGTGCAGGTTGGGAATAGATGGTGATGGCTGGAATGTGAGATGTGAAATATGTCTTTGTTGTATTCTCTGCAGCCGAGTCCAGGCTGGAAAAGTTGTCATGTTGGTCTGGGCCAGCTGGAAAAGACGGGAAAAGTGAACAATTCCATCAGAAAGGACGCCAGCGGTCAGTCACCATCTATAACTGTGCTTTGATCTCTTACATGTTCTGTAGGACCGGTATCTACCACTGACCATATGGCGATAATATCTATGTTGGTCTTTATATAGAGAATATCTTCAGTAACAGAGCAGTCAGCTGAGGTTCTCCTCCAATATTAGGGTGCATCACACAGTTCTAATCAAGGTTACCTGGTTAGGGCCCACTCAGAAGTTTCGTCCCCCCTGAACCAAAACCCTAGAAACGCCTCTGCTGTATGTTGTGAATGTAAAACACAATCACTCTCGAGTAACGGAAAAAGAGAAGACCTACTACAGGGAAACACCACACCCATACCCAACTGGTCCCTGTACAGACTAGAAAGACCATAGCTGCACAAATCCAAAGCGCCACCTTGGACCTGGCTCCCTATAAGTCCATCAAGGGGTTTCTTGTCCTAAGGAACCAGAGGGTAGGCAGCAACACACTGGAAAGGAAAATGTGCAGGAAGATATGAAAACTGAAGGTGTCAAAATTAAAACATGTTCATTTAAGGTAGAAAGGGAAAGCTAAGGAGAACCAAAAATAACGAAACAAGAATAACCTCCCAGAAACCTAAAGATGTGAAAGGAAGAGGAACTGGGAGGGAAAACAAATGGACTCACTGCAGGAATTCAACTGGTGCTTACTGCACAAGATAAACCCCTTAGCTGAAGGGCAGGAACTCTTAAACCCATGTTCACCTAAAGGTATAGCCAGTAAAGAAATGCAGTGAAGGGTGAACATATATAACCCAACCAACAATGTGATAGAGCAGTCCAAAAGGGGAAAATGGAAAACACCTGGAGAGGAGCAAGCCAGGAATGGGGAACAAAGACAATTGGAATCATCAGCATTTTGAGAGGGAAAAAAGGTAATAGCTAAGCAGACAGAGGAACTGAACACTGAGTAACAGGTCAGCATATCGAAAGACTAAATTTACATACATGGGAGAGGGGGCCATATCTCAGGAATGGAGAGGAGCAGGAACAAAAGAAAAACATCGCCGGAATCAGAAGAAGAACACCATTTACGCCAGGCAAAACAAATACATATTTATGGCAAGTGAGAAGTTCTTTTTTATCCAATGTGTTTTGGCTTAGGGTCCTCCCGTACTGGTTCTTCAAAATTGTGTCTTGGAAACATAAAAAAGCTTCGTAGGACAGAACTTTTCAATGTTTTCATACAGTTTTTTTTTCTCAGATTTGAAGTTATCCCCAATCCCTGGATATCTTCCTGATCCCTGGGTGCCTGCCAATCCCATAAACTTGGCTCCATCTAAATGGAGCAGAGATTGGTCATTTATTCTTAATGGGACCACCACAGACAATCGGATAGAGCCTTCAGCTATCTCCAGCACTTCCATGGAGATTGAATGGAATGGACATGCTCCGTATCAGCCCCATTCTCTACATCGGTGAAGGTCACAATGGTCAGATCCCCAGCAATCAGGAAGATATTGCATATTTTATGGTATACACCCTTTAAGTAAGAAAGACAACCATATTCAAAGAACAAAGTGGAAGATGGACGTGTCTTGAACCTAAATTAGAAGTAGCTACAAGTAAACTGTAGCGTGAAACGCGTTAGTGTAGCGCCCCCACTGTTGCAGGGCCGAGGGGTACCCAGTACCGGGCCTCTGAGTCTCTGCTCAGGGATTGTCACGGTGGCTAGACCCGGTCCGTGACCCTGCTGAGGGGCGTACAATGATAGGTGTGCGTGATGGTGATGATGTTGTGGTGGTGCAGTGCAGGTGGCAGTAAATAACGAGGACACCAGGTTGCAGTCTCTTTACCTCTTTACTGAAGGCTTCAGGATCCTCAATCCAGAATATGGTTAACCGGGCTGCGCAAGCCTGGCCGGTCCGATGGCACATCCAGAGCTCCCTTTGCAGGTGGAAATCTGTGCCTACCTTCTAGCGCTTGTGTGTTGTAGTCCTTCCCTGCTGAGCACCACGGGATAGTCCTCACAACTGTTGTGTCTGTTTCTCGTGTTCCCTCACAACTCGATTCTGATGTTCTTCCACGTCCCCCAGATCTTATGGTTAGGACGCACCCATATGACGGGGAGGCTCGGAGCTCTCCCGGGACTCTAGCCTTGCCCCACTCCTGTTGTTACCCCCCTGTGTCTTCCTAGGTCAATTGGGTGAGACAGCCCGCCTCTAACTGACTGTCCTGCCGTAGGTTTGAAGTTTGGCTTGGAGCTCTATACTTCCTCGGCGTTCCGGCCACCGGTTATGCGCCTCAATAGGATGTTGCCTCGTCTTACAGCACGACTCCTACTGGTATTTTCCTTGTTGCGTTGATCTCGTTTCTCACTCAGCACAATATACCTCGCTTCTTGTCCTTTCTTAGGGTACCGCCGCTATATCGTGCAGGCGCAGTCCCGTAATGTTCTCTCTGGTTGCTAGGCCTCTGTCAGGATCCCACCCCTGACAGGGGCCCCTCTGAATCTTCCCCTACAACACCCTCTGCCACAAGGTGTTGCCTGGTTCCAACCCAGTCAGCTTTCTGATCTAACTTCCTGCCTAACCCCCAGTTTTACCAGATTGTGAGGAGTGGCCTAATAAATAGAACCCTTAGCTCCCCCTGGAGGCCAGACTGTGAAATGTATTGGTGTCTGTGATACCTGGTCAAATGAACTCCTTCAGTGCCATCAGACGTACCATAGCCCCCCTTAGTGGCGGAGCTACAGTACTGCAACGACCAGGACTCTGGGGCGCTGCATTAGTATGTTGGTGAATGGTTTCCACTGAAAAGTGGTAGGGCCACCTAGGTGTGGGATAATGGTAAAGTTCATGCTTTAGAAATCAGTTCTAATTCCTTGTATGGAAGTAATATTGTTTTTGGCATAGATTTGCTTACTAATACAGATTTTCACAATATGTCATCAATGTCTGATCCTCAGGGGCCGGCCATTGTGCCCTTCACCAATCATTACACCTGTAATACTAAGAAGGCACATTCTGCTCCTTTATGACACCACAAGCTTACCTGCATTGTCTTAAATGGGTCTGGGGATTGCCTAATGTCCAGGTGTCACATACTGCTCTTTGTCCCCTATGCTTTACAATGCAGCTCTGTTTGCTTAGATTTGTTGCATGTTCAGTAGGGTGGAACGATTATTAGCTGGAAGCAACTAAACTAGCAGAAAAAGATTATTAGGTGACTCAAGGTTTCTTAAGTAATGCTATCTTCGACAAATGATGGGCACTTTGATTGTTTAGAAAAATTGGACAATGAAATATGGAATTTTTATACAATGACTTTGGTTTTGCAGTTTTTTTCATATAATGAATCTGCAAAACTATTATGCCATGTCCATTAGACAAGCAATATCATGACTCGCCACGAGATGGCAGCATGGTCATGGGCGATTACACTGTAGCACACAGAATAATTATGTCCTTCGGAATTTGTCTTGTATAATGTAACATTATATTATTTATTTTCTTCTTTCATAAATTCCAGCTCTGCAGTAACTATTTGATCTCAAATGAATAGATGGTCAGCTCTGTGGAACAGGTAGAAATACTTCACATGTGTGATTTTTAATATTCTAATAAAAAGGGAATGTGCACATGTTCAGTATTTGCAGCAGATTTTTTGCGAAACAAACCCCCAAAGCATTGGCAGGAAAAATGTTAAGTAAAATGCGCTCATTTTTACGTTTATAGATGTGCCTGATGCATTTTTAATTGAAAGGTAAAAATGCTGCAACAATGACACTGTAGATTTGGAAAAAAAAAAAAAACGCTTAGAAGGTTCAAATTTGCAAAGAAAAAATAGCCAGCAAGTGCATGAGATTTCAGAAATCTCACTTTGCTACTACTGTAAAACACTGTGGTTTTTTTTCTAGGCAAAAATTCAAGGATAAAACGCGACAAGAAAACAACGTGCAAAAAAGCTCAGATAGGTACTGACTGGCAATGGAGGTGCACAGAGGTAGGATCGGTATCCAAAGCACATCGTGCAAAATCAAGTAATATTGTATATCGAAGCGTCAGAATTAGGGTTCCCTCATACTAGGGCACAAATGGGATAAGAAAATATCGCATTGCTCTCTGACCAATGTTAATCAATGAGTCAGTGCTCATCTGCGAGTTTTTGCTCAGCTGTAATCGGGCTGAAAAAAAATTGCAGCATGCGTTTATCGGACAAGACTCACCAATGAAAGTCAATGGGTGCGAGAAAAAAATCGCACTACCCACGGACTATGCATATACAGTCCCATTTTTACGCACATATCTAAAAGGGACCAGGAACTTGCATCAGCCAAATACAGTAAACTCACAGCCAGAACAGTCAGAATAGATTGATAGATAGATAATAGATAGATAAACAGATAGATAGATATATAATAGATAGATAGATGTCCTGCAGATATATAATTTCAAAAGCCTCTAACACCCTATAGTGCCTTTCATATGGAGTTAATTTTTAGCATATAGCCTTGTTTAACCTAGTAAAAAATAATGTGAGGTCCCTCCTATTTTTTGATAACCAGCCAAGGTAAAGCAGACAGCTGCGAGCTGATATTATCATGCTGGGAAGATCCATGGCTATTGTGCCCTTCCCAGCCTAAAAATACCATCTCACAATTAACGCATCACATGAAATGCTCCAGTTCTAACGCTTTGCCCGGCTCTTCCAGATTGCCCTAGTGCAGTGGCAATTGTGGTAATGGTAGTTGGGGTTGATGTTAGCTGTGATTTGTCTCAAAACACAGCTGACATCAAGCCCTGGAGTTAGTAATGGAGAGGTGTCAATCACTCACCCGCATTACTAACCCTGTAATAAAAAAATAAAACCATACACAAAAATACTTTGTTTTAAAAAACACTCCCTGACACTTTCCCTGTTTCACCAGTTTATTTATAAGACAAGAAAAAGCCATGCAGGTCTGATGTAGACCAGAGAATCCACCGTAGTCCATAAATGTAAACCTGAAATACATAAAATGAGAGAAATAAAAACAAGAGACTTTCCCTCATTCACAAATTTATTAGAATGAAAAGTTCTCACGCAGCTCTGATGTAGTCCAATGCTTACCACGACTATCCCCAATTCTGTCAAAGCATATGGAAACTTGTGCTGAATCTCCATAGGCTTTAGCAAAAGCCACATCTGACTTTTGCTGCATTTTGCGAGACTTGGAGGCTCTGAAGAGCGGTGACGTCAGTAACGTTACTGCTCATCACTGTCGCCGGTCACACAGAGGGCAGCGTGACTTGGCGATATACTGCAGGATGGGGATGTATATATAGAGAAAAAGAGAGGTTGCATGATTGGGCTGTATATACAGGGGCTGAGAGGAGTGATGTACTGCAGGATTGGGCTGTATATACAGGGTGGTGACACGTTTCTCACAGTGAGCTGTAGCTTCTTTTACTGGGTCCATTGGTCCATGGATGATTTTTAGGTGACGGAGCTGCTGTATATCATTAGATGAGACATGGCTACCACTGTCATAACTTTTACAATATCAGGGCTTTTTTGCCCTTGGAACTGGGGCTTCTGCTGTATATAATGAAACAAAAAATGAAAGCATCCAACATCTTGCAATCATAATCATAATCAAAAGTAAATAAACTATGACAAATCTCTAATAACCCCAAAAGCAGCATAAATCTAATAACAGGATCCCTTTAAATTTATACTTATCTGATCCTTATTATTCCCAATCTCTAGCAGGTTCTCCATACAGGCAGCTCTTCCACCGTATGAAATAAACCCCTCAGCCTCTAGTGGTCCAATCACTATATTGCTTTCCAAGCATACTGCGACATGGCCACTAGAGGAGCTCACACAATACAGAAAAAGACTGACACGACTCATCTGTCAGGTGACCCGGGACCAGGAGTTCCTTCCATGTCCTAACACTAGGGGTCGCCTTATCTCGCCTTATTCCCCAGAATACTTCTGAAGACGAAGATGCCAAAGCCACGTACCTTGCCTTATCTCCTCAGTTAGCCATCCGATTGTTCTCTTCCCCCATCCAGGGAGGAGGGACACTGTCATGCACCGTAGTACACCAACCAGGCGTAAAAGGCATGAACATGAACAAGTACTAACAGAAAATACCAGGCATACAAATATTCACTCACATATAACAGAGGAATGCACCAGAGAGTGAAGGGTGGGGCAAGACCAAAGTAAGAAGAGGGAAGAGAACTATCACAATTACAAACCCACACGACAGTCACAGATTACTCCCCAAACTCTTTCTCATATAAACACCTCTCCTCCTAAGCCATGCAGCATAAACTAGCTCTGACAAGTGCATCAGTCAGGACCCAGATTATAGGAGTATCTAACTGTGCTCAGCTGAGAGCTCAGACTCCCAGAGCTCCCAACATGGCTGATTTTCCCCTGTACTGCCTAAAGAAATTAACACAAAATGTGAAGTGCTTCTTTTCAGCGCAGGAGTAGGAGCAATCAGACGCTGTGGTTTTCTGGCTTCTCTTTGTTGCGGTAACCCCGTGACAAAGACAACCTCCACTAAGTTCCATACTCAATAGCTACTTCTATTGGTGTCAAAATTCAATACGAATTTTTCAAGTTTGAAAAAAAAAATGTAAAAAACAGAATGGTTCTTAACCCCTTTATCCCATATGACGTACTATCTTGTCGAGGTGACCTGCGACTTAATTCTCAGTGACAGGATAGTATGTCACATGTCATCGGCCTCAGTCACGGGGGGAGCGCAGCCGATCGCGGCCGGGTGTCAGCTGACTATCGCAGCTGACATCCGGCACTATGTGCCAGGAGCGGTCACGGACCGCTCCTGGCACATTAACCCCCAGCACACTGCGATCAAACATGATCGCAGTATTCCGGCGGCATAGGGAAGCATCGCACAGGGAAGGGGTTCCCAGCATGCTTCCCTGAGACCCTGAGAGCAACGCGATGTGATCGCGTTGCTCCGAGGGTCTCCTACCTCCTCCTCCTTGCAGGCCCCGGATCCAATATGGCCACGGGGCTGCTTCCGGCTCCTGCAAGGAGGTGGCTTGCAAGCGCCTGCTCAGAGCAGGCGCTTGCAAGCCTGGAGCACTGCCTGTCAGATCGCTGATCTGACACAGTGCTGTGCAAAGTGTCAGATCAGCGATCTGACACTATAACATGATGTCCACCCCTGGGGCAATGTAAAAAAGTTAAAAAAAAAATATTCACATGTGTAAAAAAAAAAAAAAATCCTAAAGAAAAAAAAAATATTGTTCCCATAAATACATTTCTTTATAAAAAAAACCCCCAAACAATAAAAGTACACATATTTAGTATCGCCATGTCCGTAATGACCCGACCTATAAAACTGTCCCACTAGTTAACCCCTTCAGTGATCACCGTAAAAAAAAAACGAAGCAAAAAACAACGCTTTATTATCATACCGCCAGACAAAAAGTGGAATAACAAGCGATCAAAAAGATGGATATACGGATATAAATAACCATGATACAGCTGAAAACATCATCTTGTCCCGCAAAAAACGAGCCACCATACAGCATCATCAGCAAAAAAATAAAAAAGTTATAGTCCTCAGAATAAAGCGATGCAAAAATAATTATTTTTTCTATAAAATAGTTTTTATCGTATAAAGGCGCCAAAACATAAAAAAATATAAATGAGGTATCACTGTAATCGTACTATCCCGAAGAATAAAACTGCTTTATCAATTTTACCAAACATTGAGCGGTATAAACGCCCCCCCAAAAGAAATTCATGAATAGCTGTTTTTTGGTCATTCGGCCTCACAAAAATCGGAATAAAAAGCGATCAAAAAATGTCACATGCCCGAAAGTGGTACCAACAGAAATGTCAACTCATCCTGCAAAAAACAAGACCTCACATGACTCTGTGGACCAAAATATGGAAAAATTATAGCTCTCAAAATGTGGAGACGCAAAAACTTTTTTTTGCAATAAATAGTGTCTTTTAGTGTGTGACAGCTGCCAATCACAAAAATCCACTAAAAAACCTGCTATAAATAGTAAATAAAACCCCCTTTATGACCCCCTTAGTTAGGGAAAAATAGTAAAATAAAAAAATGTATTTATTTCCATTTTCCCATTAGGGTTAGGGTTGGGGCTAGGGTTAGGGTTGGGGCTAGGGTTAGGGCTAGGGTTAGCGTTGGGGCTAGGGTTAGGGTTAGGGTTGGGGCTAGGGTTTGGGTTAAGGCAAGGGTTAGGGTTGGGGCTAGGGTTAGGGTTGGGGCTAGGGTTAGGGTTGGGGCTAGGGTTATTGTTGGGGCTAGGGTTAGGGTTAGGGTTGGGGCTAGGGTTAGGGTTAGGGTTGGAGCTAGGGTTAGTGTTGGGGCTAGGGTTAGGGTTGGGGCTATGGTTAGGGCTAGGGTTAGCGTTGGGGCTAGGGTTAGGGCTAGGTTTAAGGTTGGGGCTAGCGTTAGGGCTAGGGTTGGGGCTAGGGTTAGGGTTGGGGTTAGGGCTACAGTTAGTGTTGGGGTTAAATTTAGGGTTAGGGTTGGGGCTAAAGTTAGGGTTAGGGTTGGGGCTAAAGTTAGGGTATGGATTACATTTACGGTTGGGATTAGGGTTAGGGGTGTGTCAGGGCTAGGGGTGTGGTCAGGGTTATGGTTGGGATTAGAGTTAGGGGTGTGTTGGAGTTAGGGGTGTGGTTAGGGTTGGGATTAGGGTTAGGGGTCTGTTGGGGTTAGGGGTGTGGTTGGGGTTAGGGGCATGATTGGGGTTGGGGCTTCCACTGTTTAGGCACATCAGAGGCTCTCCAAAAGCGACATGGTGTCCGATCTCAATTCTCTTATTTCCCTTAGGAAAATAAAAATTTGGGGGGCTAAAAAACCATTTTTGTGGAAAAAAATGATTTTTTTATTTTCACGGCTCTGCGTTATAAACTGTAGTGAAACACTTGGGGGTTCAAAGCTCTCACAACACATCTAGATAAGTTCCTTGGGCAGTCTAGTTTCCAATATGGGGTCATTTGTGGGGAGTTTCTACTGTTTAGCTACATCAGGAGCTCTGCAAATGCAATGTGACGCCTGCAGACCAATCCATCTAAGTCTGCATTCCAAACGACGCTCCTTCCCTTCTGAGCTCTGCCATGCGCCCAAACGGTGGTCCCCCCACATATGGGATATCAGTGTACTCAGGACAAATTGGACAACAAGCTTTGCGGTCCAATTTCTCTTGTTACCCTTGGGAAAATAAAAATTGTTGAAAAAAAATGATTTTTTATTTTCACGGCTCTGCATTATAAACTGTAGTGAAACACTTGGAGGTTCAAAGTTGTCACAACACATCTAGATAAGTTCCTTGGGGGGTCTAGTTTCCAAAATGGGGTCACTTGTTGGGGGATTCTACTGTTTAGGTACATTAGGGGCCAGGGCCGGACTGGCCATCGGGCAGTTCTGGCAAATGCCAGAAGGGCCGGTGCCAGTAGTGGGCCGGTGCCAGTAGTGGACCATTGCGCGCCGACTCACCCTTCCCTCCCAGCGCCGCTACCGCATTCAACTATACCGGCATCTATGATGCCGGTACAGTTGAATGCAATGATGGAGGAGAGAGTGTCTGCTGACGCTCCCTCTCCCATCATTCCCCGCTCTGCCTCTGACACTGCAGGTGCGCGCGCACTCACTGTGTCCCAGGCAGTGCAGCGGCAGCTGCCGAGACAGGAGCAGGGAGCACCGCAGGCACGAGGGGAGGTGAGGAGTGTTTTTTTTTACTGGACTGTGGGGCCATTCTGGGGGGGAGGAGAGATGAGAGCTCTGCTGTATACTACTGTGTGGGCTCTGCTGTATACTACTGTGTGGGCTGTGCTATACACTACTATGTGGGCTGTGCTGTATACTACTATGTGGGCTGTGCTCTATACTACTATGTGGGCTGTGCTGTATACTACTGTGGGCAGTGCTGTATAATACTATGTGGGCTGTGCTTTATACTGCTACATGGGCTGTGCTGTATACTGCTACGTGGGCTGTGTTATCTGCTATGCGGGTTGTGCTATATGCCCTTGTAAGGCGGGAGTTGGTTGCAGAGGGCACGACAGGGTAAATAGGCCCCCGTGTATTTCCTCCCCTCTCCCCGCTATCGTTTTTGGTCTTCATGTCCTTTCTCCCCATCTTCTGGTCTCGGACACTATGATATTGGAGGAAAATCCTGAGTACCAGTAAACAGCAAATTGGGTGAGATTGTGCCATTTTTTATCTACTATACTGTGAATCATGAGCACTTTATGTATTATTCATGTTTTTAGGTATGCATATTAAATGTTAAGTTTTAATTTATGATTTAGGACTGACTTTTGCTGAATTTAGGCTGTGCTATACACTACTATGTGGGCTCTGCTGTATACTACTATGTGGGCTGTGCTATACACTACTATGGGGGCTCTGCTGTATACTACTATGTGGGAAGTGCTGTATACTACTATGTGGGCAGTGCTGTATACTACTATGTGGGCTGTGCTGTATACTACTATGTGGGCTGTGCTATATACTACTGTGTGGGCTCTGCTGTATACTACTATGTGGGCTGTGCTATATACTACTATGTGGGCAGTGCTGCATACTGCTGTGTGGGCTCTGCTGTATACTACTATGTGGGCTGTGATATATACTACTATGTGGGCTCTGCTGTATACTACTATGTGGGCAGTGCTGGATACTACCATGTGGGCAGTGCTGTATAATACTATGTGGGCTGTGCTTTATACTGCTACATGGGCTGTGCTGTATACTGCTACGTGGGCTGTGTTGTCTGCTATGCGGGTTGTGCTATATGCTATGGGGGTATATTATATTCTATGGGGGAGGCCGTGATATATACTATGTGGCTGTTATATACTATTGTGGGGGTATATTCTATTCTATGGGAAAGGCTATGTTATACTATGGAGGCTACATTATATATTATGAGGAGGTGGGCTGTATTATATTTTATGGGGTGGGGGCTACATTATATATTATGGGGAGGTGGGCTGTATTATATTCTATGGGGTGGCTGCATTATACTCTGGGGTG